>NW_009604097.1:0-45425 GCF_000690535.1 Cariama cristata
CTGTTTTAGCCAAACCAGGACACTGTCAAACTCAATAGAAACACTTAGATTGTAATATAAGGAGCCAGAATCAGTACCAGAGTGGCCTTTCTCTACCATGTCCACAAGTCCACAGCTCACACTGGAAGGTGAATCTACCTCCTTGTAGCAGTATTTACAGAAAGACACTTTCATTTTAGCTCATGGCAAAACCCCGAGGATGATTTAGGAGCTTGTAATGAGCTTACGGAGGAAGAATGAATGGATGGTCAAGGTCATAGCTCCCATAGGAGCACAATCAGTCTTGACATGTACAGCAAATCAGGCTCTCAAACAGCTGCCAAATCAGAAATAAGCTGTATGCAGAGATGCTGTGCTGGCCTTGCTGCAGGCTGTTATTTGGTGCATTAAGCTGAGGACAGATGTGCAAAACCATTTGAGCAATTTGGACATTTGGTTCCCCTTTGAAACAGCTCAGTGAAAGAGCTGGTGGTGAAGCACCAGCCTGGCAGGACTGGTTGCTAGAGCAGCCTCCTGCAGTGCAACCTGCAGCCACACGAGCATCTCTTCTCTGCCATTTGCCCCATTCGTTTGAGCTGTGCCCACATGACTTGCAGGTCTACATCCCAGTTGCTACCCAGAAACACAGGTTTCACCAAACAACTCCCAGGGATGAGGCTGGTTTCAATCCTTCCTCCTAGCCTCTCTCTGAAGATAAAAGACACACATCAGACAATTCTTTCCACAGTCGCACCAGGTACCCTCCATTGCATTCACAGTTGCAACAGTGAGCAGAATCTGATCAATGTCTTAATTTACTTAAGCCTCCCAAATACTTGAAAGAGGAGAATTATTTTTATGTTATTATTTTTAATATGTGAAATCTGATTAGAATAATCCTGGCAAGGCAGAGAGTGATAAGCAAATAGAGTAGGTGAAAAAAGGCAGTTTTGAAGGAAGAAATTGATTTCCTTCCATCCCTCCAAATTTGAATAATACACTTTCACAAAGAACTTCTCTGCAAGAAACTCCTGCAGATGCAAGAAACTGCGACTAAAATATTTTAATAAATCATCTCTCAGAGCTCCTTACAAAAATAGATGTTGTTGCACAGTAAAAAGTTTGAGACATTCACAGTTGGAATCCAGTGGCCAACATTTTCATTGGAGTGCAGAAAAATTTGAAAAACCACTTGAAATTAGCCAGTGTCATGCAAGAAGCGGAGGCTATGGGAATCTAGGTACTTTGCCTGCTTTTGCAACTAAAGAGTTACAAATCGAAGAGAAGCGTGACCAACAGGCATCTTTCCCTTTTCTACATCTCTGTCTTCTTGTGTAAGAAAGTGGATAATTCTCTCCTTTTTCTGGAAACCACTTCAAGCTTTCTGGTAGAAAAGCAGGTCTTGCTATGACTTCACAGAAAGACATGATGATTTCCAGTTTCCAAAATAGGCACTATTTCTAATAGATTACCATCTATTCACTAAAATCCTAAAACACCAATCCTAAAACAAATTCATATTCTGATGCCTCAGAAAGGAATTGGGTTTCCTATATATGTAGCAGTACAAGCATACACACATTCACTGGACATTACCCAAATGACTGAGCAGATCACGGTCTCAGGTATGCTGGGATAAATACACTCATCTCAGTTTTCTGACTACATGAACACGAATTAGTTTGCTCTAGATACAATGCAGTGGCAGAAACATCAGAAACTGAAATATCCCTCAGTACCACAGAAATTGTACCGGTCCTTCCACTGTTGCCCTGCTATGTGATGCTTTACGGTCATGCTTCTGCCACTAAAAAAAAAGCTATGGAACAACATGTTCTTCTGTTGAGTCACACCCCATCCACCTCCTGGCAAAATGACCAGCACAGAGTTTGGCCCACAGCTCTCATTACATCCTTGGTCATGCCTGGATGGCATCAAATGCCCTGGAGAGAGGAAGACACAGTGCCTGGCAATATACCAGGACTGTAAAGCACTACTGAAGCCCGTGAATGCTGGAGAGACTGCTCAGCAATCCACCCAGATGGTTTCTGGTACACAGCCTAGCTCTGAAAAAACAGGTAATTCTGCATAGCCTAAGGAGATGTTTTCTCAGTGGTCAGATAGCTTGCAGAGCTACTGTCTCTGTTACTGGTTTCTCCTAGCTGTCACTATGAGTGGCACCTACTGGAGCTGGACACCAAGTTAAATAGACCCAGAAGGGCTACCCTTACATTCAACTCCGTGACAGCAAGGGGATGTACTGGGTGCCCAACAGCTCTGAAAGCAGGGCTTTAAATTGCCTGAAAATCCATGCCTGATTTTGTTACTGCATATGGTTTTCTTGTAAGACCTGGCTGTACAGCTCCTGGAGGCATCAGCACATTACAAGTGCCTCTTTCCAGAGCACTGCTGCAATCCTGAGCTTCTCAGGAGCTGTTTCCAATTCTCCACCTGCCATCTTGTGAAGCCAACACCGTAAACAGTCTCAGCTCCTTGGGTGGCTGAAAGAGAGATATCTATGGAGCCCTGAGCAACTGCACTTGACATATGGTATTAAGATGTGCAAGGGAAGATGGCTGGCAGAGTATGACTCTCCTGTGGTTCTTTTGCCTGCTCCCATTATCCTCAATGAAGATTACTAGGGACATAAATGCTGAGGAGCCAGAAAAGAAGTAAAATGGGAAGACAGAGAGCGAAAAGAAAGCCCTGCGCTACACAGCACACAACTTTCAAAGTAAACTAATTTGCTCAGACACAAGATAGTACACAAAGAAGTTGTGCTGCTGATGATGCACCAGTTCCCTGAATAATCACAGTGATACAAAAGAAAGCTGCTGTGATTAAGGCAAACAATTAGGATCAGGAAGAACAGAAGGCCTAATCCAGTCTCCACGCATGACCTTAGACATGTCGCATCACTCCTCTATGCTTAGTTTCTTTAACTATGTGATGAAGCGTCCCAGCACAAGTGGAAAGTTATCTGAGAGCATCAGAGAGCCTAGAGCAACTCACAGGTACGCAATAACAGATTCTTTTCAGGGCCCGCACCATCGGCCTCTGCAGTCCCAGTTAAGTTAATTCCTCTCACTGCCAATGATCTGGATGACCCAGACACCCTCAGACCAGCACATACCTGAAGGCCAATCACGGGACATAGCTTTAGGTGAAAGAAAGGCATTTTAATGGCTCTTTATCTACCAGATGTGAGAGCCAGAGGCTGGGTCCTGCACTACATTGACAGCATTTATTTGGTGCTCCCACCAGAGATTAAAGTGACACAACACCTCTCTGACCTGGCCTCCCATCAAAAGCTGGTGTTCATGAGCTCTCGCTCTTCTTCCTAGTCCCAACACTAACAGTTATCACCAGACTACCCTGCTTCTGACTTCATCTCAAGCACTTCTAGAGTCTTTCCCTTTGTTCTGTTCCCTTCCTGCTCATCTCAGTGTATGGCGGGATTCCCCAGTATCCACAGGGAAATTCTGCTACAGGCAGTAAACGTAAATCATAAACCAGGTCACAGGGTTTAAACTGGAAATGATCTCCAGCGCAACAGGACCACGAGCATCATGACAGGGTTGGCAAAGCTGCAGTAGGCTCTTAGAACTGCTTTATATTTTCCCCCATGCCTAAAAGCTCATAGATGTGACTCCTACAGTGATACTCCATTTTCTCCATCTGGAGACACCATGTCTGCCTTTGGGTTCAATGCCTCCAGACTGCTTGCTAGGGCAGAGCACTGCATTGCACTTGAGGACCAGGAAAAGGAGGAGTAACGGAAGTCTCTATACAAGTTTTTTCCATGCTAAGCCAGAAAACATGTCAGTTCCCAGACAGGTCTACAAGTTGAGAAGAAATGGATGGCAGCAGCATTTCAGACGCGTTCCTATCACACCAGGTGTCTACAGGACATCCATAGACATCCCCTCTGGACAAGATTCTGCTAAGCCTCTGTACAGACAGGCAGGTAGGAGCTAAGAAAGACAAAGAGCATCACTCAGGACAGCATGGCCAGTGGTGTTCAGCTACAGAGCACACCAGGAGAGGCAAGGTGAAAAAGGAAGTGTTTTGCCCAGCCAAAATGCCCACAGCACCAGTAAGAGATGCAAGAAGATGGAAGATGCTTTGCACAAGTCAGTATAACAGCTGTGAGTCTTTTTCCTCTAAAAACTCGGAAGGCAACAACCAACATTACACATGCCAGCTGGAGTTGTCTGGTTGCACACCTGCACAGCACTCTTCTTCTGAGCTGACTGGATCCCTGTCATAGGTCCTTCCTCCAGTCAGAATCTGCTCTGCCCAACTGGAAAGCAAAGGCCTCTCTGCAGCCATCTACCTGACATGGGAACAGGCACAGTATAGAAGAGAGGGGGCTGCAGGTAATAGACAATATCCCACAACTGCAGATGGTGACAGCTCTCCTTGGCACTAAGTGCAATCCAAAACTCAAAACCAAATAGCTGCCCCAGCTATGCCAACAGTAGTTATCCAGTGTCAGGAGGAAGGTAGGAACCTCTTTGCAGTGCACGTGAATCAACTTAGAACAATATGGGACAATGTGGTGACTCCTCAATTCACGAGGAGCAGGAAACAAGTCACTTTAAAAGGCACACAATGTCTGGCACGAGTGCACAGGCTTTGAACACCACAGTAGGAATACCAAGAACTACCCTTCTCGACCCCTACTTGCTTTGGAGAGCTTCCTGCTGGGGGAAGCAATAGCCCAGCATGGCCAACGCCCTTGGGGGTATGTCAGAATTAGGCTAAATCTTGCTCCTTATCTCACTTTGCACGTGCCTAGAAAGTTGGACACTTCTTTCTTGGTGCCTCCTCATCTAACAGCCTTGTTTAAAATCCCTGAGGTTCTACTTTCCTCTCTTCTATTTCATGCTTACAATGATTTAGTGGTGGAAGAGAAAAGGCTATGCAGGAGATTCATGCCAATTTCTCTCTCAGAGGCTTTAGAGAAAAGTAGACAATTTTTGTCCAGCTGCACTGATTCCTCTACAGTGCTCCAGACAGCATCTGGGAGCCTGTAACACGTGCATACAACTCCCAAGTGCTGTTATCAATAATGCATTTGATGTACAGCCTTCAGAAGAGCTGACCAAGGAAGCTTCTTATCAAGAGAAGTCAAACCTTCGGTCTCCTCTGGAGGAAAGTGGTAAGGAGATACGAAAACTTTGTCATGCCATGTCTTATTTATGTCAAGAGAGTGTTCACATTTCAGAAAGCTTTCAGCACAGAGCTGGTGCCTAGGTATGTATTGGGGGGATTAGAGAGCACACTGTCAATATTCAAATACTTTCAACTTTCCAAGATTCAGCTAACTTATAGAAAAGAGCTCCATGAAAGGCTATCCTAGCTCCTAAAGCATAGTTCCTCTGCACCTTGGGTGCCATTGGTATATCAGAGGTGGCAGAACACCCTCATAGTCTCTTTACTGCCTTCTTGATGGCTGGGAAGTCAAACCACCAAATGAACCTGTGACTCATGTGCATGCAAGGGATTTATTGATTTCAGAAAGGGTCAATTAATGTCACATTGTTTAAAAGTTTCAGGGCTTGCCAGGTTTTTCCACAGAGGAGTAGCCACTTCCACACAACACAGGATACAATTGGTAGCTCATCAGCAGGGAAGAATGTCCCCTTTTTAATCAAGCAAAAGCTGTGGGGGGAGGCCATGGGCATAAGTCTACGTAGCATCCACCCACCAAGATGAATCTTTTGGTCTGGGTACATTGTCTGAAACACACTAATGTGAGATTAATAAAAAGTGGTTAAGGAAAAAGGATGACAGCAACAAGATGAGCAGCAGAAGCTGTTGGAAGGTATAACTAAAGAATAGCAAAACTACAAGCAAGTGAAATTAGTCACAAGAGTTTAAGATCAACCATGTAACCTAATTGCAGGCAGAAAGGCGATGATCTGCCATAAAGGGACTAATGGGTACCACACCAACCATGAGTACTTGGTGTTCTAGTCCTATGAGAAGCCTACAAACAAGCACTAGCGCAACAGAGATTGTTTCACTTAAGGTTGGAAAGGAAGGGCGAGGCTGCAAGTCCAAAATCTGCTCTGAACCATCCTGTCTGGGCTTAGCCTCCAGCAAAGCAACGATTTCCTCCCTCCTCCTATTCACAACACTGACTTTACTACTGGAATTCTCAAAACCTCCCACTTCTCATAATCCTTCATCCTTGACTCTGCCCTCTACTCCCATCCCCGCTGCGCCATCTTGTGAGGCAGGCGGCCATTAGCCGTGGGCAGGTTGGTCACGTACCCACTTCTTAAGGGGTCCCGGGCACATGGGCCAATCAGAATCATTGAATACCACACGGCCACGCCTTCCAGGGCAGGACGCAGACTGGTGGCAGCTGCTTGAGGCAAGGCCATGAGCCCTGGGGCCAGAGATCCCCTGCCACCCACCGCAGCCCCCGAGCACTGAGTGAGCTCTGCGTGCATATTTGAGCTCGAATTATGGTTAATGTGTAAAACAACCAGCTCTGCAGAGGGTCTAGGACATTGGTTAAACTGACCCGCTCCGCAGAGGGGGCCAGGTTAAAATAAATCTTTTATTGTAATGATGATACTGTCATGTCATCCTTCTGCTGAGGGTACCTAAAGAACTTGCCTGCCCCCATGGCACTGGGTGGCAGCATCTCAAAACTCTGTGGGCCCCACTCTAGAGCCATCTCTACTGTTCCAGAGAAAAAAAATATAACAAAAAAAGAAGTCTTACAGCAGATACTCATTCATTCAAAATTTACAAGTTGGACAATGTAATTAAATACCCCAGTAATAAACAACCAGATGTAAAACACTTGGCCATTTCCCCTTAGGGCTGACATTTTCAGCCTTCCAGGAAAACCAGGCATGTTTTTAAAACCAAGTCAGCCCATGTGTCAGCAGATGCAGTGAGTGGGGAACGATGGGCTCTGCCTTCGATGCACATTGCTTTTCAGCTGCCCTCTAAACTGCTGTCACAAGGCCAGAACTGGGCTCAGCCTTGACTAGCACATACTGAACACAGACCTTCCAGGGTCTCTTTGGTGGATATCTCATACACCGTGAAGCCAGATGCAAGGACCAGGCTGGTTTCAGGAGGCCCTGGAGCGAGTCCAAAGCCATGTCCTGCCTGCCTGCTCTGCTGCCAGGATGCCTTTGGGCAATGCTGCTGGCAAGGTGCCCCTCCGCTCCTCCCCGCTCACGCACAGATTGCAGGCTCCTTGGCACAAGCACACCGGTCATCCCACGCGCTCTGCAGAGCTGAGCACGCTGTCAGCATGCAACATATCACAGCAGTGACTAGCTGCCAGTAGTACGAACAGATCCCTTCCACCCTGCTCTCAGTTTCACAGATGAATTTGTGGTGAGAGAAGTTGGGTAGATTTGGAGTTTTCCTTGCAAGCAAGGAGTGGCTCTTTCAGAAAAGATGCCAGAAGAGGAAACTTAATGTGACTGGTAATCCCCCAGGCCTGCATCCCTGTGGCAGGGGAGACCGGGGAACACAGATTCAGCAAAGTATCAAGGTGCAATTTCAGCGCTTTGCTGAACTAGATCTTATATAAACACATTTCAGGTCAGGTTTGTAACTCCTACCAAGCACATTTACTCCACCGATTTCAGGAGGCTCCTGTTAGGCACCGTGCCATGTAACTATAGGTGCCAGAAGCCAGCCCTGTATCTTGGGACTCATGGTAACAAACTATGGGATCTGAACTCAGTTGCAGTGATTCAGAGACTTCAAGAAAATTATTTTTGCTTTGCGAGTGCTTACTCAGGACAGTACTCTTTCACAGTAAAGCAAGGGATGGTTCAGGCTCCCATCCAGGCCTTTCTGCTACAGCGCGCTACATTTGCCCACTGATTCTGCCAGTCTGGCTTGAAATAGCTCATGTACTTTGAACTTCTCTTCCTTTCCCCTGGAAAACTGCATTACAGTTCAACTTTCCCCATTTTAAAAGTTTTTCTATCACTTGGCTCCCAGTTATAATTACATGTACACAGACAGTAAGGTTTTTTTTCTTGGGTTTCTTAGTCTATGACTGTCGTATCTCCTGCTTTCGCCTCCAGAGCTATTAGTCACTGTTTGGCAAAGGCACACCATTCACTAGTTTTACCCATTCTATATTTGTGTTTGGTGTTATCAGAAAGGAGATCTGAATCACTTCATTAACACACATCTGACCTCAGCCAAACACGTCCTTGCTCAAAACTTTCCTCATTTCTTTTTATATCAGAATCCTGGACCCAGGAAGGACAATATTTGTCCTCCCTCCACAACAAAATAAAATGTTAATAATCCCACTGTCACCTTTGATGTCCTGGAGTTTTGTCTAGGTTTCACGTGCGGAAAACAGACAATGGCACTACTTATGGACAAAACAGACACTGGATAAATTGCATTAAAAACAAGCAATGCAGGCTGGAGAGTTTGAGGAAAAGCAAAATACTAGCCCAGGGAGGGGAGAGATGAGCTCAGTTACTGGTCGCTCCTGCATCCTCCAGCCAGCAGGATGCAAAGGGAAGGCAATGAAAGGGACTTCTGCTGTGACTGCCTCTCCAGAGTGACACTGTGACAGCCAGCTTTTGTTTGCTGGGACAAGTGCTCTACTTAAACATCACTTCTGTTAACTGGGGGTTTCCCTGCACACTGTTCCATGCTCACTCTAGACTATTCCAGAGTTTCCTTGCAAAGAAACTTTGTATTGCCATCAACCCTTGTGCTTTAACAACATCACTTCCCCTACAGTAGTTAATTGATCACACACAATATGCAGGAGACAAATGGGCAAGCTCTATGCAACACTACTGCTGCTTAGCACCTGTTGCAAAGACTTTGCCTACCTGCTTATCTAAGGTTAGGCCTGTACATTTGGCCTCAAGGAAATCAGCAGAAGGAACGCTGTGCAGAAGATAACAGCCACGACTGATTCATCTCTGCGATTTCTACTCTTGCCTTCCTTACAATTTAAAGCAACCCCTCCCCACTGGTATTTTACCCTTCTCCCCCTTTCACACTTCAAGGAAACCATGTGGGATCAAAATGCTCAACCAAAATCTAAACATTTTGTTCTGATTTTATTAGGAACGGTAAAGCAATATAAAACACTCTGAAGTTCTTTCAGAATGGGAATCTAATGCTTCTTTGGGGAAATGTCAAAATGAGATGAGTCAGCACCACTGGAGCATTTTACCTGACTTTCTTCCAAAATGAAATTTCAGCAAAAGATCATAATGCATCCCAACACTGACAGACCACTGGTCACAAAGGGGAACATCTCATCCCTGCTCCTCCAGCTGGCATTAGGTAGAACATAGCACATTCCTAAATATCCTGCAGAATCAAGGCTAAGAGAAGGCACTTACTGAAACATACTTATTCTTCATAATTTGCACTGTGATCATGTAAGGCAAGGAATAGCTAGCTAGGAAAACAGGATTAGGTCCTGCTGCTACTGATTTTGTCCTCTGAACTGTCTCTTGCTTGAACAGGCGAAAGCCAAGTCTGACCTAACTCATTCCAGACATCAATACAAGGTGCAGAGCAGCACCCTCCCTGTGAAGGCCGCACTGTGATGCTGTGATAGGAAAGTTCAGGGAAGACAGGTCCTTCAACAGGATGCCAGATGGGAAATTTGCCCCCCTCTAAAAGCCACAGTATTGCCCTGTCCTGGCTCTCCTCATCTGATGAGCAGTCCAGGCGGTCCTGCCAAGTGAGGTTGTACCCACTTCTAGCTCTTGCAAGATTCTGAATAACCCCTGAGCCTGTGTGGGCCAGCACTGGTCCTGCCTGACTGGCACCAGTCACACAGAGGGCTGGGGAGCTTACTCTGCTGGGGTGAAAGGAAAGCTGGATGGTTTAAGAGCTCCCGAGAGCCAAGCAGAGCAATGTGGGAGGCAGCACCTCACCAAGGGAAAAGGGACCACTTTGCTATTGATAGCCGTGTTTACAAGTTTCCATGCTACAAGGGTGGCACGCCAGGGCACCCGCCAGGAGCTGTATTTTAGGAACATTCAATGTAAGGCAGGAATCTGCTCTCAGGGGCTGGCTCTCCTCAGTAAAACCACCTCCCTGAGCATCCATTTTGTTCCCTCCATATTTATGAATAAGCCACGGCACAGGAGGGGTTTTACATCTCCCAGTTAATGCCTTTATTCAGCAAGCCCCTTTAAACAGCCAGTGAAGAAGAGCACATACTCTGGAGGGCAATTAAAAGCACATTACATTGGGCTCCTGCTGTGCTTTGCCTGTGGAGCCATTTCTCTCTCTATCCACTGACCTGCCTCCCTAATGAGGCATGTAAACTAGGGAATCCCCCCAGCAAGTGTCCTTGCTTGCAAAGTTTGCAAAAGGGAGATGTCCAGCATACCTGCCTGGCCCATCTGTACTTCTGACCGAATCAACTAGCACCACTGGAGGTCAAATAGGAATTAAAGAAATAGCATTGGCAGGAGCAGGTTTAACACCCCAAGCAAGGGGAGAGAATGCAGCATTATTGATTCCAGCCCCTGACCTTGAAATGACAGAAATAAGAGTGCAGCAACCCTAGAGGAGTTGTAGCAAAATAGTTATAGCATCGCAAGCAGATTAAGAAATACAGTTAATATACATACTTCCCCAGATGCTTGTTTATTATTATGCAAGACATGTTTATTATGCAAAATGATAAAGGCAGAAAAAACAGCAGAGAAAAAGAAAATGCAAAGACACACTGAGCTCTTAATGTGACTTGTTTTTTTCAATGCTGTTTAGATTTTTTTTTATTGTGCATAATCATTCTGTTATTAGCAGGAATCTTTGAAGTGATTCAAGCTCTAATTTCAGCATTTCAAACTCACAGGTTTATACTGTAAAGCCATACTGAGCTCTCATAAGCGACCCATTTTTTTCCTCTGTATTCTGTATCTCTGCTAGGGTTTTCTCAGTCTTTCCAATAAATTATGTATCACAATTTGCCATTTCAAAAATAATTAGAACTCTGAGTTAAACAACAAGGAATATCCGAGAGCAGTACATTTTAGAAGAGAAGTGTTATGCACTTGGGGCAAAACCCAATCCCAGCTGTAACACCACTGAATTATACATATCATCATATTGAGAGCTGCAATTACAGTGTACTTGGAGTGATTGGGTGGGCCTGTGCAGACTCTACAGGCCCATGATAAGCATCTGCTCCAGGAGAACCAGATTTGCCTCTCAGGCAAAACACTTCACAGGCACTCCCTTCCCCATGCCCCTGTGAGTTGAAGCAAGGGTAACAGAGAGAAAGTTGGGTGCCAAAGAGAGAAGCCTCACAGAGAAAGGTGATATGGGAGTAGGAATTAATTTGGTGGTGGAACTATTAACTCCAGACAGAGACAGGAGAGCATGTTCTGTGTCTTCTCCCGTAACAATTAGGCTGTAAACTCACTGGAGCAGAACGTACCTCTTCATTCTATGTTTCCCTCTCCTCTGCAACAACCAGCCTTTGATCTCAGCTTCCCAGGTGCTAAGACAGTACAAGTAATACTGCCCTTCACTGATTCTGTATACTTTCACTTTAGCATAAAATGCTAACAGTTGATCCTCAGGAGAGTCAAGTCACTCCCGAGAGCACGTGCTGATAAAAACCTTCATGCACCATCAGGGAATTTACAGCTGCTCTACATCACAAGAAATCAAATTGGAGCACAATGACTCCACAAGCTTGCTATGAAGAGTGTTTTGCATCCTACTGTCTGCTAAGCCAGGTGCCTCAGACCAAGACCTGATTTTCTTTCCTACTAAGCAGCGAGCTCCCCACCAGATCTCAGAAAAAAAAAATCAGGTATCTAGTGTAAATAAACAACACACAAAAGTCAAACAGCTGCTTCCCAAGCAGAGGCTTTGGCATCTAATGCATTTAGGCCTCTGAAGCTGGCTAGGGATCTATGGTTGGCTTCGACCCAGCAACCCAACCCCACACTGTCCTTACCCATCCCTAACTGAACAGAAGAGATGAGGAAACTCATTTCTAAAGGTATTAGTGTGGCCAAGCACATAAGAGGGTCTTGCATGTTTCTGCAAAGAGCTTTCTCACCGAGTTTGGCTTTAGAGGACCCCACTCAGCCCTGCTTTTGTGCTGATTGGCACCAGGAAGACTTTTTCCAAGGGGCGGTTATTCTAAACTCATTCATTCAGGAGCCCATTGGCCCAAACTTGGAAGAAGTTGGCACAAACCATCTCTGAGACCAGGCTAATAATGGCCTCTGGTTTGATCCAGGGCAGAGGATGTCAGCCAAGGTCTCAGCTGACGCACACAGATTAAATATCACCAGAAAAAACCCCCCACCAAGCAGAAACAAAACAAACCCACAGCGATGATGTGTTCAGTTACAGCGACAATCTAGGCTCAAGATGAGGAGAAAAAAAAAACAAACAAAAAATATTTCCCTGGACAGTTGCATTTTAGCTGAAAGCAGTCCTGGGCTTCATGGTATTATAAGAAGTCCTAGCAGAGCTAGGCTTGGGACAGACAGCAGGGGAGGCAGCCAAGCAGGAGAAAAAGTTCATTTATCAATGGATCTGCATGAATGAACAGTATCTATGGCAAATATTGGCCCATTTTTCAGAAGTCCCTCTGAAAAGGCTAGTGAAAAAAACAGGTACAAGCACAACACCAAAGCAAACTGGCCTGAAACAGAGCAAAGCTGTCATTTAGGGTCTGCTAAACAAAGGAACAGGGACAGTGGTGCAGGTGCACTTTGGTGCAGGCAGCAATCAGGTCCAGGCGGCACGGCCAGGGGCCCTGCTTGCCCCAGAGAGGAACAGATTGTCAAGTCCTGCCAAAGCAATTCCCCAGCACTGTCTTAGAGACTGGCATACCCATGACAAATGTTGGCTTGGAGTGGGATCCTGGCCCCACAAGGAAAGCTGCAGTATCCAAAAGAGACTGCTTGAACAGGCTGAGTTCTTCTCAGCCGTGTCGAGTTCTCTTGTAGCACCTTGGTCCCATCCCTTGTCTTTGATGCTACGAATGGCCTGACCCACACTCTCTGCTCTTAACAGGTTTTATTCACAAATTTTCTTTTTTCTTGCCTTGAGATCTGCTCCAAAGCACAGTGAATTCATTGATCTACTGCTGTAAGACAGAGAACCACCAGTCAATACAAGAAAATAGTGTCCAGCAAGTTCCATCTCCCTGGAGTAGAGATGAGTCAGTAACATCCATTTACTGCAAGCAGAAACCTTGGATCTCATTGACAAAATGAACAGTTTAACTCTTACTAGTTCATACAGAGCTGAATGCCATCAAGCTGTGGCATGTAATGAGGTCTACTTCATTAACCACTGGCCATCACAGTGCATCCTTAGCCTTCCCTGACTAAACCTACTACTTAAGAAAAGCACATTTGCTGGGAATAAGCAAGCTCCATTAAATGACCCTCATTTGAGCACATGTATGATCCGGTGCCTTTTAGGACACTTCATATGACTAGCAGATGTGTTTCCTGGACACATGGTCCTCCTGCTGCCCACCACCTCTTGGCATGTCCCTCCCACCCTTTGTATCATCTCACTATTGCTAGCGAGAGATACTTTTCCTCTGCATAGTCTAATTTCTCAGCTGTCAAACATCATGTTTCCAACTCTTCATTTCTTCTTTTGCCTGATCCCCACACCTTTCCCTCCCTTGCACTATTTGTTCAGAAAATGCTGATTCCTCACTGCTCAAAAAAGACCCCCTGAGGCTGGATGTGGCTCTGACGCACACACACTGCTTTCCTGCAGTCCTCATTTACAGGGCACCAGTGGTACAAGGAGCCTCAGCACTGGGCCAGGACCCTTTATGCCCAGCACTGCACAAACACAGGGAAAAGCATCAGTCCTGACCCCCCTGACTATGTGCCTAGAGGGAAGCACGCACGATAATGCAGTACCACACCATGCTTGGTATTACCTTTAGGACTCTGATAGCTTTACAAAAGAGGAAGTTTTCATTGTTAGCAAACCAATGTAATTTATTTAGAAGTAGTCATTTATGTTTACTGGGCTATGAAAGAACAGGAAGCGTCTGGCATCCACAGAGATCCAGATTGATCTCTCTGTCTCTTCTTGACAAGCAGCCAGTTTTGAGACCTATCTCGCCACGCATACTAACACATTCACTTGCCATTTTCTACCCTAAGCTGCTGGGGAGACAGAGCTTTGTTACCTCCCAAGGGAAAGGGGGAAATCCCAACCATATGAGCAGTTTAATGCTGACCAGGAACAAAGAGGGATGGGTAAGAGTTAGGAAAAAAAAAGACAGGAGCAACTCAAACTGTTGTCCTTTAGGTGGTCCTGTCTCTATTCTCACATACACTTTTAAAGCAAAGTAAATGCCTAGACAAGAGTAGAATTGCTGCACCGTAAATCTACACAAAGGCAGATGAGATTAGAATCTTAGCTATACACTTTAAAGATATAACTACAGAAATAAGAAGTGTATTATTAACTATCACTTTTTACTATGTAGAACTAGAGCAAAGTTATTTGAAGCATAAAAAATTCTGGCAAAGGGCTGCCATATTTAATAAATCACTGAATCAATTATTCACTGTGAAAATCAATTACTTACTTCAAATGAGAATCTTATGAATAACCTCATGCCCTTTCATACCATCTAAGAAAGTTATAGGAGAATTAGTCAGTAAAAAAATGCCTCACTTATCTTTTACGTGCATTAAAAAGACCACACAAATACAGGGAAATTCTGCTCTGCTGAAGCACTCTGCCAACAGAATAGTCCAGAATCATTTTAATGAAGTCAGTGTATTGCCGTGGATTTACACTGCAGTGAAAAGCAGAGTATGACCCATTGGGGCACCACCTATGACCAGTTATCCAGGCACCATTCAGAAGCAATTCCATTCAGTCCATGCCATTTCACAAATGTGAAACCAGAATGCAACCAGCCAACCACACAACCTCTTCTACAACATGACCTACATTAAGTAACTAACTACTCAAAGGAACACAAAGTGTACCTTCACAGGTCAGGAAATACAGCCACAAATCTCCATGGAGACACTCTAAAGTGAATATTGCATAGCCCTGCAGCAGCTTCCCCCGTTCCTGCTTTTAAAGGTTTGCTAATACGTGACCATTTTCAGAAAAAGCTGCAAGTCCCAACGCAGTCTCTTTCTTTCCACCTACAAATCCAGACCACTCCAGGAAACCCAGTGCAAAGTACTTACTGAGCTGTAGAGATATCCTTCGGCATTCATGGCAACGTACAGACCTGCCTTCACCCCTTGGATTGCCACCACACGAAGACCCACAGGAATTAGATTGAAAAGGGCTGCAGAAGGAAAAGAAAAGCAAAGGTTATGAGACATCACCCTGCGTGGCCATTGCTGCTTTTTGCCCCAGGGCCAGCCCACTCCACTCCTGGATCTTAACAAAAGATACTGAACTAGAATCAAAACTCCTGCTTCCAGCTACAGGAAAGGGGCCAATGTCAAAAGGAAATTTTCAAAGTACTGAATACAATTGCTTCCCAGAAGCCTTAACACACCCATCAGTCTGTCTGATCACTGCCTTTGCAATGCTAAAGGCTCATACATGCAGTCAAGCTAGCACATCTCAACATCTTTCTGTAGGCTAGCTGAGCTGTGGTAACTGCACATGTACACATCTTTGCCAGTGGCAAACAACAACACAGCTTAGCTTAGTTCACCCTGAAACAGATTTAAGCCTAGTCACACTTTCTTGCATTTACCATCTGCTAAAAGAGTATACAGACAGTGACCACAGTCAGAAGGATGCAAATTAACTTGACTGTGTGTCTGCCCCTGTGATCCCTGCTGTCAAGGGAATGAAGAAACTCAGGAAGAGCTAGTGCTCCACTCCAGGACTTGAACACTGCTCCTCATTCACAAGCAGCACTAGATAGGATGGAATACGACAAGACCTTTCAATACTCAATTTTACTGCAATCTTATTGATTAAAGCATTGTAACCACTTCCTCTCAATTACTTTATTGCTTGATTCTAAGTAGACCCTGTATCTCATTGAAAGACCTTTCCCATGAGCATATACATTAATGTACTGTCAGGTTTTTGCTACATTTCTAACAGAATGGGCTTGAAGAGGAGAGGCCTGTCAGCGTTGATAGACTGAGCACCAAGGCATTAGCATGGGTTTGTTTCCATTGAGATTTATAGGACAAGAGTACCCAGATGTTGTCGGAACCCTTGTGCTTCAACTTACAAAGAACTAACTAGACCCTGTCCCAGGGACCTCAGGATATGGAAAGATGGGCACAGCGTTAGGCAGAAATGTGAGGACAAAACACACAATGGAAATACTTCACTCAAGGTCTCTTCCCACACAACTGCCCTGAAACAAGAATATTTTTTTCTGGTTCTCTAATCACGAGGCCAGACTGCCCCTTCCACATTTATGAAGCATTCTCACAGCTTTTTAACACACTCACTTATTGCAAAAGCTTGCTTGAAATGTCTCAGGAGCTTTGGGGTGTTCAAATTAGCCCAGGGGAGACCTGTGAATGGGCAGAGTGCAGAGGAAAGACTGAGTGACAGAGCACACAGTGAAGTACTCCTATTTTTCAGCTGACCTTTAAGGACATCATCCTCTAGCTAATTGCTTTTATAAATCATCTACAATGTTTTATGGCTGCCCCATCACACTGGGGCAAGCACAGCACAAAGGGGTCTTCACATATCAGTTATAGGAAAAACAGTCCTCCTTCTCACTGTGCCATCTCCCAGCCTCTCCCTCCCTTGGAGCTGGACCACTGCTGATTTCACATCACCCCTGAAAGATAAAGCAGCTTTTGCTGAAACGGTCTATTCAAAATGCCATAGCTCCTCAGGCCAAGGTAGTGTTAATCCTGGTACGACAGTAGGGAATAGAGTCCAGCTTAACATCAACTCCCCATCCTGAAGAGACTGGTTAGATGTGCATTTGCCAGGTAATGCGTGGATTTAACTCAACCACAAGATGTTTCCCAAGAACGTCCCTCATGTACAGCCTGTGAATTGCTGCAGAGGGGAATGATACCAAAGGGTTAAATAATTCAGCTAAATTAACAGAAAAGTAGGCACATTCTTTAGCCTGGCATCTCAAGGTTGGGAAGCATCAAGAAAAAGAACATATAATAAAAGAAGGGACACTATCTAAGTCAGTAGGCAAGAATGTGGAGAGAGGCCTTCAAGAGAGGGAGTCCTAGACATGAAGGGAGCCAAGCTGATAAAACATTACAACCCACAGACATAAACAGTAAAGTAGCTGAGAGCAGGACAGAAGTAATTGTGGTAGTGGGAGATCACGACCTCCAACTCAAATGGCCCCCCCAAAAGAGGGCAAAACCCCGCTTGGGGAGCATGCACAGTTAATTTAGAGGCTTCATTAGTGCTTACTGAGAATGTGTACTAATTTACATTAGAAGCGAGAAACTTATAACCAATCCTAAGTGTGAATAACAATTAATATGTAATGTATTATGAATATGCAAGTGTCTCATGGTATATAATATGTATCTTCATTTTTCTCGGTGTGCATGCTCAGAGGAGTGATTCCCCATGCACCCGGCGCTGCAACAAACCAATGTCGGCTTTCTAAACTATCATTTGGTTTAGCAAGTTTTCTTGGTTACGATTTTTGGTAACAGGAGGAGACAGAAGCCTGTTTAGATTCCTTTCCAAAGGAAAAAAAAAACCAAACACATCTATGCCCAACATGGAGAGGAAGGGGCCAGGGGGAGAAAAAATGAACTGTGGCTTGATTCTTTCCTTGCAGTCAGTGGTTCAGAGTACAAAGTTTGAACCAAATTCCCAGGATTTGCACAATTTCTAAGACAAAAAGCAGAGCCCAAAGGGTGTGCAAAATGTAACAGTAAACTGGTTACATTTGACCTGAACTCTTGGTGGATTTACTTAAAGGTCAGAGGTGGATACCTTTTCAGAAATAAAACCTGAAAAAAGCACAGGAGACAGAAAGCCACTTTACTCAAGATATCTAACAGGTGCCTTGGCTGAGCTGGTTTCAGGGTTGTCTCCAAAAACAGATTCATGAATCCCGCTTTCACATGAATGCCCTTTATTTTCTTGCTCAGCTCCCAAGGAAGACTGGATGACTCCCCTTGGCGAGCTGCCTAAAAACAAGACACCTTGAGTCTAGGTTTCTTTTCACCACTCTCAACCACTTTTCATGCTTTTAAGCACCATATTCAGTAAAGTACCAAAGTGTATGCTGAAGTCTTACCAAAGCCAGTGACTGTATTTGTGATTTCATGGGAGGATATCAACAGTTGTATATAGCAAATGAAGTCCAGCCTAGGTGTTGGTCTGTGAACAACTAGAGTCAAGGACACTGCTACTTTGATACCATCCCCAGAGGAGATCAACACATCCCAGTGTAGCTACTCAGCTACTGCTCTACCATTGAAAAACCTCACTAAGCAAAACAAGCTTAAATGTCTACCACTTTCTCACTACCATGAAGGTCTAAAACCTTCTGCAATTAACAAGTCTATTTATAAGCAATTCCTCTTCCCTAATTTTACCCCCCACTGAAAAATGGAGCATATTACTCCTAATAATGAAATAAAATGGGCATCATCATTCATTCCCTACAGCCAATTTGTCTTGCATAGAAAACTTGTGACAGACCATTCAAAGCATTCATTAGGCAGCGAGGTGATAACACCCAGTATTACTGGGTGAGAAGTTCCACTTGGAAGCACCCACATATCTCCAAAGCTCTCCCTTTCCACATATACACGCTAAGGGAGCACAGGAACAATCCTGTTGTGCTCTGTGTTATGGTAGCAAGACTACTGCCAGTTCCCAAGCTCCCTGGGACCCTGCTGCAGACCATGGTAGCAACACCCACCATCATGGCTTTTAGACATGGTAGAGCATCTCCTGCAACATACCACAGAGCAAGGGAGCAAGTGGGCAGGCAAGGAGGACACGCATCTGACACAGGTAACTGACAGCCAAATAAGTTTTAGGAAGCAAATGTCTTCCTCTATTAAAAAAGTGATTTGGGTCAATCAAGACTTTGTAAATTCTCAGAGCTGTTTCTGCACTCAAATTTAAAAATATCTTTGAAGTCAAAGCCTTTTGTTATCATGCTTCCAAATGAATATTTCATCTTGTTTTAGGACAGATTTAAAAGCTTATAAGCTTTATTGTAAGAATGTAAAAATGTAGGGGGAAAAAAAAAACCTCAAAAAACCCCCTTTTTATCAGGAAAAAAATTCTGGTTAACATAAACCAGCAGATTTAGAGATGAGGTAGACTATGACTGGACACAGGGCATGCCGACATGAAAAAGAAAATTTAAGAAACACTTTAAAAACTCTATCTCCATTACAAATGGTACATTTTCTATGTCATCTGCAGCTCCACGGAAGGGACATGCTCTTTTACTTCATGGGCAGAAGAGAAGAAAATATTAAGACATTGAATATTTCTGCCTATTTTCCTTCATTACATCTTACGATTTTCAACTATGATTAGATTTACACCTGACCTGCTACTTTTAGTATGCTGGAGTCCTAAACCCTTTGGCCATAAGTATGTTGTTCACTGTTATGTTACAGCAGTTTATCAGCTGCATGGTATGTTTTTAAAATCTGAACACATACCTAGCTATGAGTCTGGGCTAACTTATTTACAGAAATTGAAGAGCAAGGCAAGTAATGCCATATCATATATAAGATGTGGTCCATATGCTCAGCCAATTTAAGCAGTAGTAAGTTAGAGAAGGTAAACTAGTTTATACCAGGTGATTTGTTCTAGAGCAAGACATGTGTGCTGCACATGAATAAGGAAGAACTAATGGAGGACACAATAGGCAAGAGCAGCCTTGGTGCACCATGAGACGGGGAGGTTTAAGATCCTGGGAGTGAGGAAGGCTGCTAAGATGATCAAGAGGCTGTGGCACAACACATATGAGAGAAGAAACTGAGGGAACTGTGTTTGCATAGCTCAAAGAAGGGAAAGCCAGAGACAGACTCTTCTCAGAGGAACACAATAAAAAGACAAGAGGCACTAGAGAAAAGCCTCAGAAAGAAATTATGACTAGATATAAAGACAATTCTGTACAATGAGAATAGGGCAGCACTGGAACTAGAGAGGTTTTGAAGCTATGGAACAGCTCATTCCTGGAGACATGAAACAACTAGACAAGGCTCTGTGCAGCTGAAGATAACCCAGCTCCAAGTAGGAGGTCAGACTGGAGACATCCAGAGGTTTCCTCAGTCTTAATCTTCTTGCGTTTCTGGTTGGAAATCCCCAAACAATATCCTAGATACACTGGGCTGTTTCCACCTGATCAGTACAGTTGACCTATCCTTTATGCACTGTCCATTTGCTGAGACTTTTCAGATATTCAGACTGGCAAATGAAGAAGTTGCTCTCACAAAGGGCTGTTACCCTGCTCAGCCCAGGAAAGAGCAATAATGATGCAAGCACGGACAGTAACAGTCAACCCTGAAAGATCATTTGAGATCACTGGAGCTGGAAGGAAAAGATACTGCCCCAAATTCAGGTTCATATATAAGATTACTAAGAAACACAAACAAGGGACTCGTACACCATCAAACTGTGCTCCGATTAAAAGAAAATTCTTCATATATCCCAATGCAAGTAGGCAGAGAATCTGTCTTCTTGCTTACATTAAGATGGCGTGCCTTTAACTGCATGGGATAAGGAACAGATGTCCCAAGTGCTGTTTCGCGGGAAGCTGGCTGGATGCCCATTCAAATACCATTAGAACTTGGCTGCTGGGTTGTGTTTTTTTGTTTTTTTTTTTTTTTTTAAGTGAGAGGAGGTGGAAAATAAATGCCATCGGCCCCTCAAGAACACACATAAAATGGGCACCAGAAAATTAATTTAAAAATTGCTTAAATATTAGCAGTTGCTCTTATATAAATAATTGGATTTTTATTAGAACTTTTAATTGCATCAGACATCTGAGGGACATGTCGTGTCTCATTTTAGATGTTTATTTTGCCAGAGTAAACCAACCTAATGTATTCCATGAAAATTAAGCTTGCTTTCACAATGCTAATTTGAATAATCAGTGTGGGGCTACAGAACACAGAGCAATGTATGGAACACAGTGTACACTGCACATTTAACTATGCTAAGATGGCTTCTGCATGGAGAATAGATGGTCAGCCAGGGTGGGAAGGATCCTGCTGCGGCCATCAAGGTTGCTTTTCTCTGCCAGTGGATGCAAGTTAACCAAGACCTCTCCAGGGACAGGGAAGTATTATCTATCTAGCCTTTGATGAGTTTTACCCTTGCACAGAAATACTGCACAGACTTTTAACTGGCTGGTCAGGAATCTTCTGGAGAAGTATTTTAAAACAGAAAATATCTGTGAAGTAAACCTGTAAGCTCTTCACTTAGACAAGTGAGTTTTGACCTTCTCCTAGTCAAAAATGGAGATCTTTGGAGGAACAGAAAAGGAAAAAAGTCAGTATGCTTTATTTTAGCATTTCCAAAGTGAAAAATGTGATTTTGTTTCGAAGCTATAACTGAAAGCTTCATCTAATATAAAACATTGACTCAAACTGGAGATTCATAAAGGAGAATATGTGGTAAAAAGTTAAACAAAACTGAATAAAGCACGTTCTTCATTTCGTCTTCAGGAGTCAAATGTTATCAGGTTGTATTTTTTCCTCTTTTGGTATCCCCTGAGATCAGAAGATGGGGAATTTTTTTGCTTCTATCTTCTCTCAAAAACATCACTAAACTTTCCAGCATAGCCTATGACTTTGAGCAAGTGGCTTGGCACACTTCAGTTAGATGCCTCCTGTCCCACCAAGCTGCCAAGGCAGGGCTGCCATCTCAGATAAATTTATACTCTAGAAGTGCCCTTCAGCCCATCTATTTCCAGTTAAGACGACTGGGTGGAAGTGGCTCACAAGTACTCAGCACCTTGCCAAACTGATCTCTAACCTTTCTAATGGGATATATAAATAAGAGCTGTTTGTGCAACTGGGGCCCAGCCTCAGTCATTGGGGACTCAGGAGGTTTCCCGGCACCCACCAAGGTGCAGCCAGCAGCAGCTTCCCTCATCTCCTCTGCCAGCCTGAAATATTGTGGAACTGCTCTTACATTTTATTCTCCTCTGCCATTTACCTAAATTCATCCCTGCTTCCATTTAAGCCCATTACTTTGTTGTTCAGTCCTCACTGATAGATGAGGGTAATGAATCCCTGTCATCCCTAGTAGCTCTTCCCATGTTGTTGATAAATAGGCCTCCAATGGGATTTTCTGCAGATTGAGAACACCCTATGTCTTCTTTCTTTAAGAAAAAGCAGCTAATATGACCCAACACTTGGTCATTATTCACCCACTAAAGCCCACTGAACTCATAGCATGTGTTGCTGTCTGCCTGAGAAAATCACAAGGCCAGACTCTTCTTATAGGAAGAGACCATCTCAGTCTCTCACAGAGTAAAAGTATGCGTGTGGAGGTCCACACATTTTCCTGCTCCAACATAAATTAGAAGCTGTGTCATTGAGATTTGTGGCATTCAATTTGTTCAACACCAGCATATGAAAAAAGGGACTAAAACCTGACACCCTGATACAGGCCAAGTTTCTGGCAACTGCAGCCTCTTGAGTCGTTTCACAAGGGCTTTGGCAGCCCCTCACAATTTCAGTTGTCATTTTCCCAAAGCTCCTCTCTCATGCACGGACCCCAGCCCTGAGCTGGCTGCAGCAAAGCAGCCCCACCACACACAACACTCCTGCCACAGCACTCTGCCAGATTCTTGGGGATAGGGCAAACACCACGGATGTGGGGCTGTAGCCACCGTGCACCCTTATGCAAGTGTACCTTCACAGGACAACATCAATGCCCTGCTACATGTGCTGCATCACTGCAGACATCCCTCACCTGCAGCCCAGACCCTGCCTTCCTGAAGGAACAATACCTTCAATCCAGCTAGGAGCTTCTTTGAGTTAGAACAAGATTTGTCCCCAAATTAAGAAGGTTCCTCCTTTCACAAAGTACATGAAGCTTGCTTCCATCAATCCTACCACATAGATGAACTTCTGTTCTCTAGTAATGTCTGGGAAGACATCTTCCATGCTGGACAGGCTAGATATGATGTCCCTTCAGTAGTGGCATAGGGAGCTTCAAACCAACACAGGATGACACAAATCAAGACTTGAGTCCTGTTCTGTTGATGCAGTTTGTGGCACCAAGAACCTGAACTCATTACTACCTACTCAGAAGCGTCAATCTGATGCCTATGAAATGAAGAGATGCTGTAGAAAATATCCTGCACCTTTTTTAACCTTTTGAGGAGCTTTGGTATTGACAAAACTACTTCTTTTGCAAAAGGAAGATTGGCTACTGCTTTGCATTTGTTTAGACCAATATGGCTCCTGCACACGAGCATTATTTTTAAAGCTGCATGGCTCTGCTGCACTTCACTGTCCTTTGTTGGACGGCATGAACCCAACCCCTTTGCAAAGGTTTTTGGAAGACGACCTCCTTTGGAAAGGTCATTCAATACCCTCAACCTTTACAATAGCCTCAAAGCACTAGACTTTAGGGAACAGCTGGTTTTCTCCAGCCTGGACATTCCTGATGCTTGCTGAATTTTTCAGGATAAAATAGTGAAAAAAGATTTTTCTCCTCTTCTCCTTGGAGAGAGAATTCCCCGTATCCTTTACCCACGTGGTATGTGTATAAATATAATCTCCTTTCTCTTCTGGCAGCAATTCAAATCATGGGTTTTATTCTCCACCCCACCCAGATGGCAGCTACAGAATCGGGGCAGGAGGGAAGAAGATCAGGGAGGAAACATATGAAATTATACAGGCAAGATTTAAAGGGGAAGGATAGATAGAAAGAACATGCAGAAAACAGCTGGCTTCCTCCTAATTTGATCTTTTCAAAAATAAAGCTGCACAAGCGAGACCCACTAGGTGATGCATTTGATTGTAACTGGGTTGCAAAACAGGCCAATTTTTCTTACTGTAGTCGCTGTTTTCGTCCTTGGTCCCATCAATTGTACCATCTGGGTGCATCTGCAGGAAGATTCCTGCTGGCTGAATAACCTTGTCACAATTCCTTTCAGCTGGGGTTCTGCAAAAAAATAATTATTATTATTAGATATACCAAGTAGCAAGAGACCCAATTTGCTTGGCCCCCATTAAGCCCTGAGTAAATGTAGAAGTGCTTGGCGGATAAGACAACTTTGTGTGATTCCTTTCAAGCATGGTTGTAAAATATTCATATATACATAGACGTACAGGCAAATAAAATTGAGATCAGATGAGCAGGTAAAATGCAATGCGTAGTTGCTGCAGCAGAAAGTAGCAGATTTATGGAACATCGCTTCACTGAAAGTTACCTACCAAAAGAAAGTCTTTAAATAGCTTATGTATTCTGAATACACCACTCCTTCAGAAGAGTATTTGCTAACAGTGTTGCAAAGAATTTGCTTATTGTTTCTTATTCTGGCTGTGAAGCCAACTACCTTGCTTTCTGTATGGTTGATTCACTATCATGCAGTTCTAGTTTTATGCCAATGAAAATCTATTTTAATCACTGGTATTATAGTGGTGTAAAACCAAAGTAACCAAGTGCTGAATCAGGCTGCATAAGTCCAACTGTGTGGGACTCTGGAAGCAAAACCTGAAAGGAACAGATGCAAGACACCTCCAAAAATGACCTCTGAAGCATTTATGGGCACCTTAAAACGCCTCTGTTTTAAAATCCCGCATGTTCCTCCTTGCCAAACCATGTGCCACATACTCTGGTAGATGAGAATCACTCTTTGTCTCTAGCAGGGTCCTTTCCCAGCCCCTGTACACCATGAGCCAACCATGGACGGGCTAGGGGCTTCCCTATTGCCTCTGCAACATTTTATACCTGTGCTGAAGAGGGAAAGGAAAACAAAAAAAAGCAGAAACAATTTGAACTTCACATGACAGAGGTCTGCAGCACTACTGCCTGTCTCCCTGCCGTCCAACAGATCAAGCACAAATTAAGTGGTCAAAAAATAAATTCAGTTTTAATCATGAGTCTCAATTTGTCACAGGCATTGCTTCTAGAAAGCATGCTAGCTGGCTACACATGAACAGACACACTAGCTGGATGGCAGAGATCTTCCTTGTGACGGGAGTTTGTAGTTTTATGTGACTACCCACCAAAAGTAAATAAATAAGACCTAGTTATTGCTGGCTCAATAGACAGGAAAAAATCCAGTGTAGCATACCAAAATCTTGTCAGCCTCCCGCCTTTCATGCCTCTAGTGAGGCTGTTTAATAAGCCATAGCCCTTATATAACTCCGGTCACGTTGTGTGTTAAGTGTTTCCATTAAGAGCCCCTGTCTCTTAACGATTTTGCACCACGCTGTACAACTTCCATTTGAGGACAGCATTCTCAGTCTGCGCTTCCGCACAGGCAAACCCCCCTGCAGCAAGCGGGGGGCCTTGGATGCAGACAGGCTGCAGGTGCAAAGGATTTCAGCTTCAGCAACACCAGCCAGGGGAGAGTTGGGTACTATTTCCTAGCTGCAAAAGCCACTGAATAAATCAGTATCAGCTGGTTTCTATGCTACCTTTAAAAAAGTGATTTCATAGTAATGAGTGTTATAGACTGCAGGCCAGCTTTCTCCCAGCAAGACTCAACTCTGGGACAGTAAATAAGTACAATCGTACTGGCCATCTACTAAGAGTTGTCAGTCAAGGCAATAGATCTCAGATTGAGACTTAGATTGAGCTAAGTGTTTTGCTTTCTTCTTACCAAAATGAACTATTTTGTTGAATGCAGAAGCTTGATTTAACTTGCTTTTCTAGCAAACACATCAAAGCTAGAGGAAATTAAAAGCAGTATTCTCAGGCACAGATGACTGCACCACCCTCCTAGAGCCTGTCCCCTTCCTCCATTTTATCTAATACCACAATAGCAAAGGCACTAATATGCACTCTCTGATATAAGACCTACATTTCAGTCTTTGAATGAGTCTTAGCCTCATTTTTACTCTCTGGTTAAGTTTTAAACATTTAAGTACTTTGCACAAAACGGAAGAGCTCACAGCAGGAGAGATTTAGAAGATGCTCTGCAGCCTGAGGCTGTGTGCTGTGGAAGAGGGGAGATCTTGTCTCAAAGCCCCTCAAGGATAAGAGAAGTAGAGATATAAAACAACCTTGACCTTTTTCCCTTTCTTGGGAAGATGATTTAGCTGCAGGATAGAAGGCCCTTTCCTTCTTTGGGGTGCAAACTATATCTCAATCATGCAAATATTTTTGGAACCACATGAAAACCCCTCCCACTTTCACTAAACAGCCTACCAAGAAAAATATAGAGCATATCTGTTCATCATTAGGAGCTTCATGTCATTTTTAGAGTTTATCAGAACAGCATCAAGATCCCCTGAGGTACCCTTGCATCTTTGCTATAGACACAAACACCATTGCACCAGAAGCCTGAGAGTCACCATAGTAAAACACAGCGTAAAGGCCCAGGATGCCTTAGTTACTAATATGACATAGACACATGATCAGGTCTGATTCAAGCTTTAACAACTGCCCTCTTCATAATATCAGGCTTTTCTGAGTCAATGCTTGCCTAGGGACAGGTTGCAGGAAAAATGTTATCTTAAATGTGCTTTTTTTTCCTGACCTGGTTTTGCTGAAGTTTGAGGCTCATGCCCAGGCTCAAAGGGAGTGAAGCAGAGAGCTCTCAGCCATACACAAACTCACCACCTTCCTCCTGGCTCTAACACAGTCTGACAGCAGCAGTGTTCCTGTCTCTCCTCACAGCACAGATCCTCTCCTGCAGGAGCACCCCTGCTCCCCAGACTCATTTAAGATGCCTTGCAGTGCCAGCAAACAAATACCTTTTCCAGACACCAAAGGGTCAGAAAGCACTTTGGAGACACACAGATCTCTCCTTCCCTGGTTTCTGCATTTCCTTGGGTCTCCTTCTACAGGAGAGAAGCACCAGTGAGCAGCTGCACCTTTGGGTACCTGCCCGAACTAAATACAAAAGCAGCACAGAGACATGCACAGCCAGCACCAAGTTCTCTCCTCTAACACAGAGCACACCCCAGCAGGGTTAGGGAGTTGCCAGGGCAATGGGTGATTTGTCTCATCTAGTACAGCTGTCTACACCTGAACTGGGCTCCCTTTGCATCTCAAAAATCAAGAGGCAAGCCAGGTCAGGTCCACAGAGTCCTGAAACCACCTGTGTCTCTCCGCTAATTGCAAAGGGACCAGCTTGAACACAAACAGCTATGCTGGTGACAACAGCCGGCAGAGTGGCTGCTTCTCACCAGGGAACCTCCTGTCTCATGTCTGGGCATAAAGTGGGATATTGGGATTTGTCATTCATACAGCAAGCAATGTGGCTAGGAGGCCTACAGACAAAATTTTAGGTGAAGGCAGCTTTTAACAAGGAACAAGGATTTACCCATCTTTCTCCCCAAAGCTCACTACAGAGCTATTACCTGAAGAGGGAACTGTATAATCATAGGACAGGATTTTTCTTGCTAGCCCAGAGGCAAAACTCTGCAAATGACTTTTAAGAGACTCCCTACTTTTGTCATATCATATATTTTAACATCACTTATTTCCATCTACAGAGCAATTTTATCACAGTCTTCCAGCACTGCTACCTCTTATGATGCAGCAATCATGCTGAAAGCCTCAGTTTGTAGAAAAATCTCACAACCAGTAGATCTCCTTGTCAATTAAGGATGGTGGGACACCCTGATAAGTCAGAAGAGAAGGCAGAAAGACAATGAAATAAACTAAGAACTTTTCAGTTTTGCAACAGAAAAAAAGAGAGAAAACAATCCTTCCCAGCAGGCAATATTCCCAGTGCTTACTAGAGCGTGGGGTGAAGTCAGGGTGGAGGAGAATTTAAAAAAAAACCCACAACCTTGATACTTTTCTTTGTCTGAAGTTCCTTCAATGATACTGCTCCAGGCTATAACCAGTAAGAGAAAGAAGTAAACCATGAAAAGAGATAAAAAATGCAGCACAGATAAGCACAATCCCTGCCATGAGCATTTGCTTTCTATAATTCACAGAATTTACCAGGAATCAAACTCAAAACCTACTCTCTAAGCTCAATCTTGTGTAGCAAGGGGAGTCAGATCCTCCTGCGTTTAAAGGAGGAATACTGCATGATGCACTTGGGATAAACCTATTCCTCCCACACCGGCTTCTCCATACACTCATATATTTTGCTACAGTAGCAGCTTTCCCTGCAGAAATGGGACTGAACTAATGTGGATAAGACTTCAGCACCAACTTAGCATTTCCCTAAACACAAAGTCAAGTACTTCAGAATAGATTTAAGAAAGAAGTTATGTATGACTGCCTTGACCTCAAAGTACTGACTAAACACAAAAGATTTCCACACAGTACATATTCCCAATGCAGAGCCCATGCTATGAGGATTCCCATGCAATAGGCAAAGGGACATTTTTACCCTTATTTTATAAGCAATACTGGTATACTTTAGGATGCTTACTTTAAAGATCCTGCTCTGGTTGCTCATACAGAGCTGTCCAGGGATGGGGGGTGCTGGAGAAAGCTCAACAGATCATCTCTTTATGCAGATGCAGTGAGCTCAAATCCTTCAATCACGGTGCTCCCAGAAGATGCAGAAAATCATGCCTAGGAAGCATCCCCAATGGGCACAGTCACAGAACAAACTAGTAAGAGCAACAGGGAGCAAAAGCTAAGCTATGGCTCTGTTCCTGGTCTGAAGCACCTGCCAGGCTAGAGGTTTTCCCTGCAGCGAAGACAGTTCTCAGCTGATGATCCTCCTCAGAGCAGTCATACGGTAACCAACTCCCTACACATCCCCTGAAGAGCATCCTGCTCACTCCCCTCTCCACAGGCCAAACTTACCAGCTCTGCCTGCCCTGCTTTTAACTTTCTGAGGCCTTTGCCACAGCTGAGGCTAACTAAATCATGATCTGATTGCTAATCTCCTTGTCTCTACTTAAATAGTAATGTGATGCTGCCTTTATTAATTTCAGCTGCCCTACCGCTGAGCCTTAAAGTCATCTCAGTTTACCATCAACTGCTGTGCTTCCTGCCTTATTGTACAGCTATACTGTGATTTTACACTCTCCTGGGGCTTGCCAAGGACATGATAGTTGCAGGGTGCTCACACATACTTTGTTTGATCTCCAGAGATGCTCACAGAGGATCATGTCCAAATCAGCTACTCTGCAGAGTCACATCCCTCACCCTCAAGCCACAGGCATTGCTGATGGCATTTGCTGTGTGCTATGGGGAAAAGAGCAAGACCTTTGGCAGGGACATTGGCAGAAATGCTGCTTATGAGAAATATCACTGCCTTTTTAATGACCTTTTCTTTTAGTTCAGGTATTTCAGGTGAATAAGGAACTCACCCCATTAACTGGAAAATGGAGAACACACAAGCAGAATAACTCCCCTTAAGGCAGGGAGGAGCTATGTGGTAATGTACCAATGCTGCGTTAGCAAAGCCCCCCTGAGGGCACCAACTCTTGGTTATTCCCATCAGCAAAGCACCAGCACAAACACAATCTGGCCATGTGCAGCAGCATAAACCCCTGGGTGAGGAACCCTACGCTCTATCAAGCACTGTAGGGTAGCTCAATTCAATCCTGACCTCCTGAGGACCAAGGAACAGGGCACACCACCAACTTCCAGCTGAGCACCATGGAAGGCAGCCTGCTGCAGCCTCACCTCTTGCAACTCACAGAATACCTCTTACTATGGCAATACAATGACCTGAGGCTGCAGCAAGCCAGACCCCACTTTGCCTTGGCCTGGGCAATCTAAAGGGATTCAACAAGACCCTACTCACAGAAGTCACCTTAATCTGAACTCTCCAAGTTCAGGGATCTCAGGGGCTGCTTTTCAATGATCTCTTGAAAAGATCAAGGGCTTAATGACCTTTCAGGGATTTGAGCCACTGGCTCCAAGGATTCTTGCAACTCATAGCGATGCTCTGGTTGGCAGGCAGGCCTCCACTTGAGGTTGCTGGTGCAGAACTGCTTTTAAATCCACTCCAGAAGTTACTGTGCTGGGTGCCAGCAGTACTCTGTGTTGGTTATGGCATAAACTCTGAAGCTCTTGGGGTTACTGCTCTCTGCACAATGAGCTGCCAAACAGAGGACTCTGCTAGCTCAGACAGCAAGCAGCCATTTTACATTCAGCAACCTGCAACGAGGTAGAAGGAAGGTACCTACTGCGTGATTTTGACAGGAGACTTACCCACTTGTTTGCTCTCTTCTCCTGCAGCAGGACATACTCTGACTGAACGCCTCTGCGTGGTCGCAGCACAGCACGGCTGTCAGAGATGCCAGCGGCAGGCTCCCAAAACAGTCCCTCTGGTACCTGCTAAGGACATTGGCCTGGCAAAGGGAGAAAGCATCTCCAGCCCTGATCTGAACAATGGCTGGGCATACTGCTGACTCTCTTCTGTGCCTGTGCAACAGTTTTGCTGAGGATGTGATTGCAAACACGGGAACTGTAATATATCTCAGGGGCATATTTCACTTAAATGTTCTTTAAACATTTGTTTATTGCAATTAAACATTTTAGCCTGGAATTTACACATTCCATTATTCTTATTTTCCCCCATTCAGGCTCCAGCTGTCATAATGGGAGGTTGATTTATGACTCACCAACCAGCACTCAAATCCTTAATGCACCAAAACCAGCATTCAAGTCAGAGAGTAAACTGCTCCTAATTTACTTAGATTAACTCCACATTTAAAGTGCCAGGGCAGAAACAGCAGTTCCCCTCCCCTGAAAAGGATGGGTTCCAGAATACTCGATAAGCCCAATACTGCAAACACATGCAGACAGAGAAGTGGACTGAAATCCCTCCTTCAGCAGTACAGTATTAATGAAGGCTTGTATTAACTCGGCACGAAAATGCATCAGTGAGCTCCATGCAGATTACTATGGTGACAGGCATGAGCACAGAACTCAGGGAGAAAGAGAAGATGAAAAGCTGAGGGAGAAAAATGTTGTTTTTTTTTTCCCAGCCAGGAGCTGCTAAGTTCTGCAGGGTGTTTGGAGTTAAGATGAAGTAAGCGGCTGTCTCCAATTAAATGCATCACTGTCAGCATAAGTTTAATAGCTCAACTCACTACAATGATTCACTGAATCCACCCAAACTGAGAAGCTCAGGAATAACGGGCACTTGCGGCTGCGCCTGGAGCTGCTGCCCTTGAAGACCAGGAGTGCATCTCCCCCGGCCGAACGCCTTGCCCAACTCTTCCAAGCTGTGACCACAGCAGAACATGAGCCTTTAGCAGACGCTGTGCATGGGTGTCTGCAGCTGCACCTGCAGCGAGTCATGCACGAAGCAGGTTGAAGGCTCCTGAGCCACACACGGGGATCCTGGAGGACACTCGGGAGCGGGGGTAGGAAATCCTGCTCCAAAGCACTGAGCATTTTCAGCTCCCAAAGGAGTCACTGAGTGCAGAAAAGCACACTGGCGGAGGCAAGGAGGACATTTCCCAGCCCCACAAAATATTTTCCATGGCTTCTGTGGCTAAACTTAGCAAAATTGTTCAGAGCAGAAGGACATGCTCTGCCTCAAGGAAGCCTACAAGCAGGTGGCCTGGATGGACTGGACAATGCAGTCTGTAGCATCCCGAGTAACAGGCAGGGAGAGGGCAAATGAACTGCAGAGCCGAGGGAGGTGAGCAGCGTAGGTGAGCATTTACATTTGGATGCCTCCTCAGGCTGCCTGCACAGAGGTTACGTCATGGTGGGCAAGAGCAGCTGCCCAAGCGTTAGGAGGGGCTCTGGACCAAAGCAGGACATCCAGCCCCACCTTTCAAAGCTGTCACAAACCCCTTCAGTTTAGATACAGCCATTCAGCTTAACATACGGGCACATCACCCAGCCTGTGAGTAGCATGGAGAGATGTAAACAGACTGACTGACTGATGCTAAGATTTATTCCCGAGGTCTGTGACTCCAGGAGCACCAAACAGTTGATCCCAGCTCCTTTCCCAATGATGCAGAATGCAGGCCATGCCCAGCTCCAGTTCAACATGATTACAGGGTTAGTGTCACCCTCCAATTACTGGGAATTTATTTTGAGAAGAAAATGACTCTGGGACAATAGGGCTGCATGTATTTACTCATCTCAAGTGTGAATCTCCACCCAGGGCTAATAACTACAGAGAGACAACTGGTGTTTTCAGGATGCATTACATGAAATAACAGGCTGTGCTGACAGGGATGGCCTCTGTGTTTGAAGGACAAGATTCTGAAAATGACATTTCCCTAACTCAGAGGGATGATGGGCTCAAGTCGGTGACAGCAGCCATCAAAGCAATCGCCTCCTGTCACCGTCAGTGAGACACTAGAGCAGAATGGCACCTTGTCGGCAAAAAGAGCATCCAGAGAAGTAATTTTCTTTCCTGTGCTGATGCCTGCAAGGAGGAATAGTAATTAGCCCTCCAGCACTGAGCACAGCTGCCTGCCTGCACCCCTCTACCAAGGAGCAGACATGTGCAAAGCTCTGCACTACGCCTGCTTTGCGCTTACAAAGACGAGTCCCTCCAGGAAAGTCTTATTTCTCACTCGTAGAGTAGGTGGAAAGGATGTGGTTGCACGGCACTGGCATTTATGCAGGCTCTCCCATATCCAGGGAATCAGCTTTACGCAGATGTTAATACAAGTCTGAGGTAAAGGGCAGAGAAAGTAGTCCTATAAAGCATTGAAAATTGGGGGCTGCAACATGGGACCACCGCTACAGGTCTCTCCCAGACCACCATTTTCCTAGGAGCCTACAGAACGCAGACCTGCAGCTCACTCACTCTCCAAGTTCCGGATCCCATGTGACAGCCACCTAAGGTGGAAGGCTCAATGATAAAAAGGTCCAAAGTCTTGGATGAGTCTTCCTAGATGGCAAATGTCAAACTAATCCACATGACACGTGAGCTACCCACTCTGCACACAAGTTAAGGACAAGACAACCACCTCCAGCACTACAGGGCCAAAAGTGGTCCCCAAAGACCACTGCAGGTCAAAACAATGGGATGGCAAGTAGAAGAGGACTGATGTTCCCAGTTATTTTGGCACAGAATTGCTGACTACCTCTGGGTGAAACTGTCTAGCTGAATATTTTGCTAAAAAATTCAGAGTAAGAGCAGCTGAAGCTATACACAAACTCTATCTCATTAACAGGGAAAAAAAAAGGAGATCTAAAAAGAGTACAAGTGTTTATTTTTTTCTTTTGAGACAATGTTTTGTTTGGAAATCTAATGGAAAAAAAAGATTTTAAAAGGGTTGGAGATGAAAGCCAAAGTTTCATTTTAAGTAGAATGAAATATCACATTGGATCTGAATCCCCTCCTCCCCAAAAACTTCTTTTATTTGACCAGAGAATTAAAAAAATCAATGCTTCATACAGCTACACTCCTGGGTTTGTCTTTGCCTCCCCCAGGACATGGTTTATATTGCTCTGTTGATCCAGTGTGTTTTACCAGCAGCCAAAATTTCAAGACATTTCCCTTTAAAGAACAATCTTCTACACCTGTATTGACTTGAGCTCCAATGAGAAAACCAAAGCATGACAGGAACGGAAGGCATAAAGGAGAGATGAAGGGCTGTTCCAGAATTCATGCAGGGCGAGCTTTTTCAGGTAAGGGAATTAAAAAAATGAGAAGTTTATTGTAAAAGAAGTTGTAGCTACAGGTCCTAAGCTGTCATTTTCCAGCACAGTCAATGCCTTGGCTACTGAAGGTTAAAACATGCTCATAAGTATGGATAGCAGAGTACACAAGATATATTATTTATTTTGAGGAACACCCTGCAATTATTCCTGACATATTGTGTAATTAGCCAAAATTACAGCATATTCACCCAGAGCAAAACAGAGGATAGCATAAATATTATGTGTGAGCCCACAATCACAGAGCGCATTTCATTTGGGTGCAAACGTTATTCCATGAACCAACCGAGCACGTGCCCCTTCACGGGGGCTTCTCCCTGGCCCCTGTGGTCTGTGCCAGCTCCCGAGTGGGCACCCACAAAGGGGAAACATCGGGCGTAAAATCCAGACCCTCCCATGGCAGCAATGAGAGCTCAAGTGCTGTGCCAAGATTTAGCAAATGTGTACCCCTGCCCTGCAGAGCTTTTGGGTTGGGGGATGATTGAGCCCAAAGCTCACGTCAGCAAAGAAGGGGCCACAGCTATGCTATCCCCAAGGGAGGTGGAAAGGCAGGCTTGGAGGATGATTCCTGGAGATGCCGCTTGCTGGGCTTTGCTGCCTGGAGCTGGCAGGAGGGAGAAATAGAAAAATAGCTCTGCCCTCTCCCCATGCTTGGAGCACCTCACACCCTACAAATAGGGATGGAGAGGGAGACGGTTTCCTACAGAGCCATGCATCACCCAGGCACGTCCTAAGGACTTGTTTGATGAGTCAGAAATCCTGAGCAATCTTGTGGCAGGGCTTTGCCACTTGTACAGTTAGAAAGGCTGCGTTCTGTTTTGTTGACTCCAATGCGTAATATAAAACTTCTCTGTGGTCAATTAAGCAGATTTCTTCCTGGTTTCCTACAAAGATCTGGATATTAGGAAATTCTTTCTAACTAGCATTTGCTCCATGGGAGGATGTAAACAACAGGTTAAAAACCATCCGTCTGGGGAATGTACATCTAGGGTCAGCGCAGGGCTGCAGTTGGACTAGTCAACCTTGGGGGTCCCTTCAGTCTTGCTGCTAGGTAACCATGACTTGGTGACACTATCACCCTTCAGCACCCGAAGTTTTTGAAGGGCTCCACAACATAGTTGCCAGCTCCCCTAACCTTGAAGTGCCCCACGCAAGGCCCCGGATCACTAATTGTCCTCACACGAGCAGAGCAGACGCCATCCCTGCTGTTCACGCCTGCCACAGCACTGTGATTTGTGCTATTCTCAGATGCTAAATCTCTCCGCTTCCCCCATCAATCCAACAGGCTTGAAATACTGTAGAAACGCCGAGAAGTCCCTCACACAAACAAAACACACTACGGGAACGACTACATCAATCTTTCACCCCATTCTACATGCCTAGAAAAGTAAATTCATTAAAATAGAAAATGGACGAAACATGCTATCAACAAGTACTGAGCAGAAATTAATCACTTAAGATGCTATCGGTCTTGGGGAGGGTACCTCGTCCTACCAACACCAGCTCACAGAAGAGCCCTGGGTAATCACTGGATGGCAACTCAGGGTAAAATCTGGGTCCCAGTATCACTCTGCAAGCACTCAATAACACCAGCAATAATTTCCCCTTTTGCTACAGTATTCCTCATGCACTCCCGCAGCATCTTCCAAAAGGATGAGAGGTGTGAGACTTCTTTATTTAACAGGTAATGAGCCTGTGATGTGGAAAAATTAAAGCTTGAATCAGTTGGGTTGTATTATAAGAATGTTTTTGCTTACTGCACTAATGCAGCTTAAGCATTCCTGTAGCAGTTTGCAAGCATTTTTCGACCCAGAATTATGATGTGACTAAATTTCAACAAATCTTACAGAACACCCAAATGCCCAAAGAAAATGTGCTGCTTGTGCCACTCTGGTCTGAAACAATATTACACTTCAGAGAGCAAGATCACGCTAAAAATGGCCAAAACCTGCCATATGACTCAAAGTTTGTTCTTCCTTCCTTTTGCTTTGCGAAAATACACCTTTTTTTACCTACAGAATGATTTTTATTTTCCATCTGAGCCAGAGGTTTCCCTCAACCTAATGAAAACAGTTGCAGTGTGAGAAAGCCATCATCCGCCTCATTCCATCAAAAGATCTGTTTCAAACAAGGATGGTGTTTCATGGTTCATCTCTCACTACAAACATCTCAGTCCCAATGTCAGGCGGCCCAGAGGACTCCAGCGAGACAGACAGGTTCACCAGCCACCCCACTGCCATCTCAGGAGAGAGCTGTAAACAGCGAGCGAGCTCCCTGGGGATGTGCGTGCTCAGGATGACACAGTGCAGATGGAGCAAAAACAGAAAATCTGCCTCTCCACCAGGTCTCCGAACAGCTCCTGCTCCTCCAGCTGCCCAGGAGCCACCCGCTGCCTGAGGGCTCAGGAGCTCTCAAACTACACCTGGTGGTTTCTAATCATTCAGGAGCTGCTATCAGGCTCTAGCTCTAAAACCTAAAATTTATTTAATGGAAAGCACAGCTGTGTTTTTGAAGAAACAAAAAGAAAAACAGTAGAAGTGTTAAAGGAATCGGACAAGGTGGGAGTGGCACAGAAGGAAATGAAATAAAAGGCAAAACAAATGTTTATAAATTTTTAAATAACAATGCTGTGTGTTAGCCAGCAGGTAGACCCCATACTGAAGAGTATAAAACCAAACTATAAAAAGTCAGCAGAGAACCGCATGCTCTGCCAGCCCTTTTAGCCACCGTCACAGAAAATCCCCATGAGAGCATGATGTCGGTCACCAGAGGATGCCTACACGAATGGCCTCAGATCGATAACTGAGGCGGAGGGTGCAGGCAGCCAGCAATTCAGACCCGGATCCGGTCACAGGAGCTGTGCCAGGTAAGGGACTGGCTCAGGAGTGGGTGGACAGTCCAAGCCCCTCACCTGCCAATGTGTGATCCCTGCACCTCCTACAGCCCAGCGGCTCCCAAGTCTCTGGGGAACACCCTTCAGCAACCACCAAGTGCTTCCCAACCCCGAGCTGGTTCCTGGAAGTCAAAACCACTGTGTCCTCCTGCTAATTTCTACTGCTTTTCAATTTTCTGGAAGATGGGAACTGGCTTTTTGTAGCCTGATTTCACTTGCAGCAGTCCAATACTGCTTGACCTTTTGCAAACAGTTTTGCTTTGGTGAATGAAGGAAATGCATTTATTTGGCAGTTTGGGCAATATGGGTAGCAACTGCTAAGCAAAGAAACTACCTGTGCGGCCAGCAAGGGGAAAGGACTACAAACTATGCTGTTCTAAATAAATATCAATTAAGTGAGCATGTTCTATTAACCTCAAGACCTGGCTCTTTTCTTCCTTCATTTCAATCCAAAATGCTTAAATATTTCAAGAAAGGAATGTTTCGGGGTTTTTTTAGCTTTATGATGACCGCAATCAGCTTTCAGCTAGGAAAGAGGAACAAGTAACAGAATTATATTGCCTCTCTGTGGATATTTTGCCAGTTCACAGCGTGTAGCCGTCCGCTGGATGTAATACATCCCCTTCACAGAGCACACTGCTGGAGGGAAGGTGAGACAGGAGTGCCATGGGGAGAGAGCTCTGCACATCGCACTCCATGGATGCTGCTGTGGGATGGGGGAGAAGCTCTGTGCTCTCCATCACCATAGCGGCTGTATCTAGCCCTGGACCTTCATCCTCAAATGCAGCCCCCACCACTGGAGGCAAGCAGCCATTTCACATCTCCCCTTTTCTGACACCTATCAATGGAGTTAAGAACTCCAAACGTGAACTATCACACTGAAACGGCCCCAGAAGGAAAGACGGGGAGCGCAGGCAGGCAGCAGTATAACCACTTCCCTCTTTTCACCACAGTTGCCCATCTTCCAGCCAGAGAAGTGCCACAGGTCCCAGCTGAGGGTTTCTCTTTGGGAATGTGACAGTGTTAAGTACCACCCAAAACAGAGTTCATCCTTGCGCTTGGTAACACTGAAGGAGAAGGGGGCACTGATGCAAGTCAGACTCTGAAGGAGGTGTCCCTTGGACAAAATCCCTCCTTCCTCCCACATACAACTTCAGGTACAACAGAGGCACATGCTGCCGACGAGAGAGGAGCTGCTACTGCTAGCTCCCCCTTGCCCTGACCCAAGCCAGGGTCTGCACAAGAGCTCAATACTCCTTCAAACTTAGAGCTCTGCCAGGAGCAGCACAACCCCATACAGCACCTCCTTAGCAGGACCCCAGGCACAGCAGCACAGTCATCTCCCTGTGATACTGGGGGAAAGGAACAAGCCCAAAGCCACAGAGCAGACGCAGGAATAGAGCTGTGAAGCCCCATTCAATGATGGTACCGTTTCCAGCATTAACCTTCATCTCGCAGCCCAGCCCACTCCATGGGAAAGAGCAGCAAGCAGAAATGCCCGGAGCCGTTGCATGGAGCCAGCCTTCCCCATCACACCAGGAACCAGCCAGCAGCTCATCCCTGAGGACACAAGGGGCTCAGGCCACCACCCTGCCTCCAAGCCCGTGGCTTTGTCCCTCTGTCACCTTTAGCCAGGACATCTTGGAATAAGCACAGGACAGCAGAGGTGTCTCAGAGGTGTCAGGGGGCATCCAGCTGAATTTTCTCAGCAGCCACATAAGCTTCATCAGGGCTTCAGAGAGCCCGAATTCAGTGCTTGGAACAAGCACACAGTTATTTGTCTATGCTGCAGCGTGGGGGCTGGGAAAGCTGGAGTGGTCTCCTTGAACAGTGAATACCACAGTCGTGTTCCACAGCTCTCTAGAAAGCTGCTTTCTGATTAACCATTTAAAAAATGTGTCGTATCTGCTATTTTCAGAGACAGTACTGTCAGAAAGCTGTAGCCCTACAGTCCTGCTACCATGCTGCAAAAATTCAGTGTCCACGTTGACTCCTCTGAAAGCACAACCCCCTTTAAAAATTCCAGGAGCCCCTGCTAGTGGGATTCACTGGGTGAGGGGCACAAAGTGTGTCCATGGCTCTACTACAGCTTTTAATAGAGATGCAAAGCAAAACCAGCCTCTGGAAAGGCTGAGTTATTTCAGGATTCTGCTACATATCAGAACAGCACAAAGGTAAAACAATAGATGTAGTAGTTTGCTTTATGCTCAGAAAGGATAATGTATTAATATGAAGAATATTGTGTTAGCTAGGGAATATAGACAAACCATGTATTAAACAGGAGAAGAGAGTATAAAGGTACCGTTCCCTGATAAGACTGCAGTGTGCGCAGCCCAGGTACTGAGTAGATGGTTTTGGTACAGGTCACTTCACAAGAGACTTCCAAGATTAAAGCACAACAATAACGCTACAACAGCACACAGAGCATATGGAAATGTATGGTTATTTAAAGATTAGTTCTTTGGAGCTCCTTTCCCTGACCTGCTCTCTTCTGTACTCTTGGTCACCTTCTGCCAAGCCATAGAGCTTGCAAATATGAAAGGGATGTCAATCACTTGTTTTGCTTGGTAACATTCATGCTTTGATTTTAATAATAATAAATCACAGCTTGGCTTCAACTGTGTGGGAGTAGGAAACTCCCAGAAATAATGTGCACATGACTGTTCAGAGGGATGGATCAAATAGAATGAATGCCGGAGGGATGGAACAAACACCTACCTTGCCACTGCACTATCTGACAGTTGATGGTGTGCCCATTTGGAGAGGGGAAAGAAGAAAAGAAGGCAAGCTCAAGTGAGTGTTTGCACTTGCTCCTCAACATAGTGAGACTCATGATCATGTTTGTCTCTCACAGGAGTGAGATTCCTACAGTCACTTCAGCTCCTGTGGCAGCTCTGCTCTCCACACTGCCCGAGTCAAGTTGTTGGAAATTTTTTTTTTGTAATAGATATCTTATCTGTTAAAATATGCAGTATCTGATCTACTGAAATTATTCTAAATTCATGCCAAATTCAGCAAAGCAAGGAAGGAAAGAAGGAAGAAATTCTTGTCTTCATTTTGGTATTTTTGGAACTCAAGCTTTTGGTTTTTTATTTCAAAGCAACATTTCATTTAGAAGTATACTTGAAAGTTAAAGAAAAATACACATATAAAAATCCTCCAAATGAAATTGCACCTCTTTTCTCCCCAAAAAACCTAGTTATATCAGTCAATGATAAACTGATTTATATGGATCTTCTATTTTATGAAGAGGGAAAATAATGACTCAAGAACCTCTTTTTGCCCTGACTTTTCCATTTGGCTGGTGACAGAGGAATCAATCATTTGTATTGCTCTAATGGTGAACTTCCTCTGCTGGCTAATGATTTTCACTGCTCCCACAAGCACAGCTACCCCTGAGGCCATGGGGAGAGAAGATACCCATCCCTCTAGGAGCTTGGATGACTTCCAAGGATTTTCTTGGCATCAACCATAGCTAGTCCAGAACTAGTACAAAGTGGCTTACTGACTGACATGCTCACCTGTAAGTTGTGTTGCGAAGCAGCCTGGCAGCTGAGTTTTCCATGCTCTGGAGTAAGCCAGGAGCCTGCAGTTCTTCCTCAGATTTTAGAGACGGAGAGCTCGGGGTTGCTACCTGCCTCCCCCCCAACCCCCCCAGTAACCGAGCACAGACACACACCGTGACAGTCACCACATCTGCAAGTCACGAAAGTGTGCGATACCACCCCCGGGGATCAATCTGATAAAATGAAACACATCTGCCAAGCTGTCATGAGCAGGAGGGAGCCTTTTCCCCTCTCCTGACTATTTTGGCATTCATTAGCACCAGCGGGTGCAGAAGGAGCTTACAGCACCAACGGCAGACCTCGCCAATGACAGACTGCCCCAAACAAGGAGGATGCATGCCCTCGAGGCTGTGCTCCTTCCCCTTAACATTATCTACGCTCACGTTTGGCCGGCCACTTGGCATACATGCCCTCATCTCAACCAGCGCTTCTAAGAGCTTTTGCTGGTCAGGCAATGCCAGGACTTCCAGCCATTTCCATTCCCTCCAGCCAATCCTTAGGGAAGGGGCACAGCACCAAATTCTGCAGAAGAGCAGGCAGAAGAATGTGATGGACCCGCCTTGGCCGGACACACACCCAGGTACACATACACAGGGTATGGGACAGTGCTGGGATCCATCCTGAATCCTGCTGCAGGCAGCACCTACGCACTGAGATAACGCAGCCGGCATTAGGGCACTGTAGCAATGGAGGGGCCCAATTCCACAGGTTAGGCAGATACTACAGCTGTTCTGAGAAGAACCACTCCATAAAAGCAGGCAAGGACTATGACAAATTTAACGGAGAGCTAAAAAGGTGTTTTTTACCATGAGCCTCAATCATCATTTTCACCCTGGATGAAATCAGAAAGGACTTCAGGATTTAACTTGGAGAATTTAACAGCTTGGAGAGATGACAGACTTCTCAAATGTTTTAAATGAATCGCCGAATGAACAAAGTCCTTCTGTGTCCTTCAGCTAAAGTTGCTTTTACATTTTACTTATACTGCTGCAAAAATATCTACATACATATATTTTAAATTCCAAATCTCCATTTATTATTCAAAACAAGAAATACCGCAAAGGGAAAACATGTTCTAAGTTACTGCTTTTTTTCTATGTGTGAGCCATTTCCTTCACTCTGGAAGAAGCCTTTAGATTTCCTTAAGGAAAAGTATCCTTTCTCTGGAGGAGCACAAAACACATATCAGATGGGGGAGGGTGGGGATGAAAAAAAAAAAGCAGAACTTTTTTTGGTTTTTTTTTGTTTTTCCTGGGGTAAAAAACCTGTTTGAGAAGTCCACATTCTGAGCTGGAAACTCACGCACAGAAGCAACGCCTAAAGGAACAATGATGATGCCACATAGTGCCTGGCACTGCCTTACCCAAAGCCACCTGAATTCAAACATGATTTCCCCAAGTAACGACACCCTTTCAGTTGGCTTCACTCACATCAATTTTCCACCAACCCCTACACATACTCTGCCTGATGGTCCAGCTTGTTTTCCTTCCTACCAGGCCCCCAAACCCCTCACCTTGTCCGTTCAGTGCCCATGGTATGATAGAAGGCCACCTCCACCCCAGCTCTCCGGGGTGAGCTCTGCCTGAGAAGGTGGCTGGTGAAGCAACAGCCACAGCTTTCACAAACAAGCTGGACCCACCAGCCCAGGGCTTGTAAGCCCTGTAACAGGGTTTCCTGTTACAAAACAGCTGAAGAAGGGATGTGCCTGGATGCTTCAATTCAGCCACAAAGGGGATGAAACGACTTGCTTCAACCATTTCTTGGCAGAGAAGTCATGTAGAGAGAGCTGCTCTGTCTAGTCTTCTGCATTCAACTCTTGGATCTATCATTCTCTGATGAAGGATCCATCTCTTGAATCTGCACCAAAAAAGCCATGCCATACAGCAATTTCCTTTGAATCCTCCACCAGGTTACTACAGTCAGAGCAAAATACATAATTTCATCTTCTCTAGCTGTACTTTATACATGTAACTGTTCAGGTGCTGTTCAACATACACATATTTTGCTTGGCACCTGCACAATTGCGGCCAATGACCTGCATTAATTCACGATAATGGGATTAGACCCATGTGTCCACATTTTCAGCTTAGTTCACAGCACTCAGCATCCTTATTTGGCCTATCTTAAACCAATAAGCCATCTTAGAGCCAAACACATGCAAGAGATACAAAAGGCTATAGAGCATGCATGTTGAGAGAGCTGCCTTTGCCCATTGAAAAGGCAGATGAAACAAGTGCTCATTTTACAACATGGTGCTTATTACAACCAACAAATGAGATGTTTCTGCAGTCTGTTTTCCCTAGGAGCTGATAGCTTTGATAATACAAGATGTCCCTGTGCAGACCTGGTTTCCCCATAGCTTGCCAAAACCTGCGACTACTCATGCCCACCGCTGAGCAAGCCTGAACTGCTATGGAGTGCAAATTCTCCTTTGAGAGCAGGAGTATTTCACTCTTGCTTCACACAGGCCGTGAAGTGGAGCACAAGGTGCCAACGAGTGCAAAGTAACTCTGCTCACGCACATCTTTACCAAATAATTTAGTTACAGCACCGTTTGAGTCACATATTAAAACCACTTAACTGATGTAAGCTCACACGGTTACTTTTACAAAAGCAAAGAGAACATGAACCACCATCAGAGTTATATTTCTGTAATGGTGTAAGTTGCTACAGCTCCACCGTTGCCGCATCGTAAGCTCACTGGCAGCGGGGGGCCCAAAGCGTGGTGTGCTGGAACGAGCATCAGGAATTAGGTCTCTGTGTCAGGTAACTGCTCCGTGCCTTGGTCTTGCCTTCTTTAAAATGGGAAGAATCCTCTCCATTTGGTAGAGCTTGTTGAGTACTACAGATGAAAATCACTCTGTAAATGTGAAGTATTTTGACAGTTACTCCCCATAGCCATCAAACGAGGTCACGTTTAAAAAAGTAAAGATAGTTCCCTTAGCACTATACCATTTCCACATCGGATTGTACCCGTTCTGAACATGGATGTTTCTCACGTTCTTTTCACTGACTTGCAAACTACTGAGCCAGTGTTTCATTAAGTCCACATAATCGCTGGGGTTATGGGTCACTGCACAACGTATGCACATTTCTTTAAACCATTTTCAATTCATTTGCACGTCATTTTCTACGCAGAAGAGCAACTCTGCAATGAGTAAGTTATCTGGGCACAATACACTCCCTGAATAAACAATCCGAGCAGCAGCAAACTCAGTGGCATGCTGCCTTCTGAACAGCACACCTGAGTCTGGGAATAGGATGTACCAGTGAAATAAATCCCTACTTAAAAGATGGATATAGGGAACTAAAGCAGACACAGTCCATAGCCTAGGAAGGGACGTTTGATTTTTTTTTTTCAAAGCAACTTAATTCCTCTACTTCTTTAATTTTATAAAATGAATACACTACTGGTTATGAGTGATTGACTGACAGCTCTAAAGACTGAACAGCTCTATTTTTACAGCACTGAGTAGCATTGATCCCTCTTCTCAGTCAATAAAAAGTCGCCCTTAAATCACTCTGGTCTTTAAGTTATTGAACGCCTTCCTCAGCATGAAAGTCCACTTAAATTGAGGGAATTCTTAGAATTCAATTCTTCACACACATTTGGTGAGTTCAAAGGAAGGAGAATTAGACCTGTGCAGCTGGGAGCGCTGTGGTAGGACCCAGAAAAAGCCTCATCAACCACACCCTGCTGTAAAAGTCACTCAAAAGTTTAGTGAGATGAAGCATCTTGAAATCTAGGTAACAGGTCTAGACTTCCCAGCCCTTTTAGTCCTTGAGGGAACTCATTCAATAGCAGATAGAGGTGAGGAAGAAAGAGGAACGTGAAAAGATTTTATCAGTGAGACTCCCAGGTCCCACTCTTGATCCTACAAAGAGTGATTCCTGAGACAAAATAACCACACTTTTGGGCAAGACCCATCTTTTTATTCAGGCTCACAGATTAACTAATATATAGGATGGTCCGGCAAGCTACCACTCATCCTAATTAAAGAAGGGGGGGGAAAAAGGAAAAAAAAAAAAAAAAAAAGGCAACCTCTTGCCCTTTGAATATTTCAAGTCATGCTATATTTCAGACATTTTGCGTATTCTTTTGGTAACTGCTTTAAAACAGACCATTAAAGAGTCTGATTTTTCACAGCCTAACCCATGCATTGCAAGTCTTGAAGCATTTCACTAGCTAAATATAGTGCCTGCCCCACAGCCTGTGAATCAGGGATGCTGACAGCAATCAAGAGTAATTATTCTTTCCCCTTTGTTGACAACAGTAAGTGGCCTTCTATGGCGAGAGGCTTTCCCCCTATTTCTTTTTGTTCCTCATCACTTGAGTACAGGTCACATACCTCTACCTACAGACCAGAAGAGCGGCTCTCAGCTAGCTCTGACACCTTGCTGCAGAGTCATGACTGACAGACTTCAGATGTGGAGAAGGGGCTTCATGAAGAGACTAATCAACAAACAAAATACTAATGTATATGGAAAACACGGGAGGATTACACAGTTTGATGGTACATCTTGAAGAGTACTGATCTTTTTTAACCATGATACTAACAGACACCTGAGAAAAGTACACATTCACAGCAGCTTCTCAAACCACTCTCTGTTTCCTTACCTTAGTGGTGATTTAAAGCAGTAAAAAAAAAAAAAAATAATTCCACTGAGAAATCAAAAAGGGCCTACTCTCGCCAGGTACTGAGTTCTCACGCCTACCAAGGACGGCTCAGAGCACAAAGCACGGCTCAGAACTGAAACTGTGGGTGGTGGGACTTCATTGTGGAAATGTGAGCAACATGTACACTAGGGCTGAAGTTTTCCACAAGGAACCAAGACTGAGCACACACATGCACAAAAAGATAAAGGAAAGAAAGGGGGGAAAAAAGAGACTACCCTAAAAAGCATTTCTAGGTCCTTGCAAACTCAATGTTAGGTGTAGCAGTAGTGCAGCTGCCATCTAGAAAGCTTTCTAAGCTAATGAAATTCCCTAAGCAACTCTGCTCGTGAAGTAGCACTTGATGGATCTAGTTATCAACTGGTTACAATTCTAATTGATCCTCAGTTTATCGATTTCCTTGTCACTATGCAGAAAGTAAGAGGAGACTGTTTAAAAAGCATATCTACAGGGAGGTGGAAAAATACAATTCTGGGTTAAGCTAGCACAGATTAAGCCGCTGGGCCTCTCCTGCCGGAAGGCTTGCTTTGCTCACGCTCCGGACAGCGGCGGAGGGATGCCGGCGGCAGGTTGGTGCCCACCCATCCCACCAGGCCGGGGAAGGACACCCGGCAGGACCCAGACGAAAGTTGAGCGCGGAGCGAGCCTG
>NW_009604098.1:0-3995 GCF_000690535.1 Cariama cristata
CTACCAAAACCTTGCCATGCAAATGCAATACATCAGTCCATCTAACATAGCTGCTTTCTTTTTTTTAAATGACTACACTGCAGATGCAGTCAACATGTTTTTTGCTTAAATCTTAATATCAGCAGAGTTCTACTTGTGAGACAGGTGATCATTGTGTCCAAAGCAGCCACCTTTAAGTATCAATGCCTAATGTTAAGTGCCAAGCGAACTATTAAAGACTTAAAGAGAGTCCTGGAAAGTAAATGGACTGCATTGTTACTTAGAACAAAGAGAATTTTGAAATGGACCTAATTCCTAATTTGGGCAGGATTTAGCACGTGACTCAATACCAATATACACAATTTAGACAATCCTTATGGGGCATCCTGAGAAAGAAAGGTGACATGGTGGTAAACAGCATTCTGAAGAATTTTCCTCCCAATGACACTATGTTGAGACATTTCCTTCTCAGAGTTACTTCTATCTGTACTCCTCTCATGAATTTCAGAAGCGTTATCTTTGATTGGATGTACTTATATATTATATCTATGCTATCTATATGTGTTAATTATGCAAATAAAAAATGTTAAAATGTATTACAGAAATCTACGAGAGTATATTTTTACTGTCATTTACACTTCTTCCATTAGCAGTTCATCATTTTTCACAATGTCTTAAGAAAATTATTCTTAACTAAATTATCCATCATAGCAGTAATAATACTAAATTGCATAATATAGTGTCATTGTTGGGTATCTCTCAAACTTGCATTGAACTTCTATCTAATACAGGTCTTCATGCCTGTTTGTTCCCTGCTTACCATTCAGCCTGGCTATAAGTCTCTAACTAGCTGTGGATATGATTGAAAATCTAGTTTCTTAAATAGCAGCAAAGGCAGGTCAAAATTCAGGCTTTGTCACAAAGGTTTAGGTAGCTTTGACTGGCAAGTGTTTGCTATTAAACAAACTTACAGGTTATACTTAAGCACTCACACAAATGGAATTATTGCGATTCTGAGTACCATGATCTCAAACCTCCTGCCATCTCACAGAATTGCCATCCCTGATTTCAGTGTGTAGGCCTGCCAAACTATGCAACAACATGCCTAAAGGGAAAATCTGGAATGATTTATCTGCGTAAGCCAATCATGACTTGGAACGCTGAAGAACTGAGAGGAACTTAAGCATCTACTCTTTCTTAAAGATCAATGCCTAAATCTAGCCAGATAGGTGATTCTTTCTGACTGAGATACCTTGGTAGGAATCCTCACCTATTAATTTTCCAGACATTAGCTTTCTCTTAGGAAGGAAACAACATTATGTGTAACAGAATAGCCAATATCTTAGCAGTTGAGGTTCCTCAGCTAAGCAATGTGAAAGTCAGTGCCAAAATCCTATTTCATCCAATTTGAAGTAGGGACTTCACCACAAAAATTAGTGCTAAAATCATTGGAGGTCTGAATAGCACAACCATGTTTCAGAGGTCTTTCTTCTTGTATTACTTTAGTGTTTTTAAATACTTATATCTAAAATTTGGGTCTCAGTTATATACACCACAGGTGAGGATTCCAGTCTCTAAGGTATATCTCTGGCCTAAAGAATACTTTGTTGGTTACAGAAAATGGAAGAATTTCAACATGAAGGACTAAGATTCTCCATTGATGTTCAGCTTAGGGCATTTGCCCAAAATACAGGTTCAGGTCACTACCTTACATCAGGCAGACTAGGAATCTGATCCAAAATATCTCATTTCAAATGGGCTTATAACTGATGTAGGTTTTTGCCCAGCAGCTTTCTGTTGTATATGTTACATTTCATGAATAAGAGGTCTGATGTAAAGTCCTGGTAGGACAGGGCTCTGGTCCTCAGGGGTTCATGAGCTATGCTATCAGTTTCATTTAACTGGCTGTGGGACAGCATCAGTGTTTAGGTATCTTTCCATCTGCTCACTGACATATAGTCACTGCTGCAAATGTCAGAGGTGTAGCTAGGGACTTTGAAAGGTAAATTAGATCTTAAGTATTTTGTAAATCTCATCCATAAATTGAAATTATTCCTGGGTTTGCAGAGGACAGGGATTTCAGAGGACTTTTTTTCTATCTCTTCATCTCTGTTTAGAGTTTGATGAAAACAATATGAAATACACTTTTAATCAATGTGAATGGTGTTGTCCCACTAGAATATATTAGAACATATATAAAACATAGTAAGTTAATATAGAGAGGACATACTACGACCTTCCACTTAATGGACACTTTCTTTTTTTGATCCTTAAATGTTCTGCAGGTATGGCCCTGCATGCAACAGTCTCCTTAAACATCATAACATAAATTTAGTAAAATGAATTTTCTTTTGGAGTTATATGCCTTTTTGTATGGGAAAGTTGCAAAACTAATTTAATTGGAACTGGATTTTCGGATTCCTGTCCACAAAATTGACTTGTCTAAGTAGAATTTACCACCTTCTCCCAATACAATGAAATAATAATAATAATGGGCCTCTGCAAATTATAAAAGGAGCTTTTTTCAGCTCTGCTACCATCCGCTGTTCACATTCATAAAGCAACAGAAAATGACAACCAAACACATCCAAATAAAATCATTTGTACAATTCATGAAACACTGTAGAAAGCAAGTTGCTCTTGAAATAAATAACACTTTTCCTGTGATTAAAAAAATCTACTAAGCAGTTCTGATTTCTGTTCCAAATCACTCCCACACACTTACAAGGAGTCTGCTGTATTTTTTTGAACTGCAGAAGATACTAGGATTTATATTTCTTCCAGCTGCACATCAGCATAAACCAGATGGACCCAAATTTCTTTTTATTGCAACTCTTGCTACTGTAAAGGAGTTACCTACTGAATAAGATATTTGTTCCTGGTTCCAATTCTGAAGTGTATCAACATGACTGAGAGAATAATTTACTTCAATATATTTAGTAATGAAACTTATTTAAACCTAAAAGTTTATCTCATAACCCATTAATTTAATATATAGAATTTTTTTTCTGAAGCTGTGAAAAAAATCTGCATTGTAGAGTTTAAACATGGAAATATGTTTACCCCTTTAATCCAGGTATAGTTCCTTCTTTGTTTCAGATTGCTTTCAATTTTTTTTCTTAGATCCAGTCTTGTTACAGCCACAAGTCTTAAGAGCCCTTCTTCATACGATCTCATTTTTGATGTGCCTCAGCTGAAGATGTAAGATATAATTTTAGTTAAACCAGTGCAAATTTTTTATCTAGACAAGGCCTATATTCCAACTGTTAAATATTTATTATTGGTAATAGTATGACTCAAGGCCATACCACTGCTTGCTTATAATTCCAAGTGAGAACATTCATACTTTCTCATTCTCCTTCCAGCCATACCTAACAATTTCTAGTTTCCAAGCATTGCTCATTTGACATGCGATATTAAGTAGTGACAAGAAATATAATATCCCTAATGTTATTTTTACAGAGGTATTTCCAAGATCATTGGTCATTTCTTAAAAGGTCACAAAATTTGGCTGAATTATAGGTTATTAGATCACATATTTATTTCTAACAACTTCATTTGCTTTTACATTTCCTGTTATTGTTCTTGCTGGAATGATACTATTTTTTGATAATTTTTTTTTCATGAGGCTGTTTTAGTTTTGCTGCAATTCATCTTTGCTATTCTGAATCCATTTTTTTTTTCAGTTTTCCCAATGTAAATTCAATTTTTCCTCAAGGACGTTACAGCCAGGAAATATTTACACAAATATTCCAAAGATGGAACATTTCCTTTAGCTCTCTCCAAATTTTCTTCAGAGCTTGAGATCAAATGTCTCCCTGCGTGCACAGAGTAGAAAAAGAAATAAAAACGTCTGTAGATACTTGATTGATGTTGAGTTTAAAGATGAACAGCATTCTTCATACCTCCAACCTAAGGATCTATCTTCCTAAGGGAATAAAACATCACAGAGCAACAGAGGCTGCACTTTTCAGTCACCACAATGATAACTAAAAACCTTTTCTTTGTTGTGTAGG
>NW_009604098.1:4026-8429 GCF_000690535.1 Cariama cristata
GTCCCATTTTGGGATGTAAATACTTCATTCATACTAGATTACAGAAATGAAGTAACCCTAAAACACTTCAGACAGAAAATAAAGTGCATTGAACTGCTTTTACCTTTTCTATATATGCCCAAATTATGTTGTATAAAGATTTAGGATTTTAAAAAGAATAAGCCAGTACTTTCTTAAGTAAAATATCTTAGCTCAGTGCTCACAACACCTTTATTGCTAGGCTGCATTAGGAAACAGGCATTCTCATGTTGTCACACTAATTTGTTTCTTCTTCCCTTTGTTAGAACTTCTTCCAGTTTTCTCTCTTTTGTCCATTTTTACTTCATGTCTTTTCAGCTGTGCAATTAATTTCTATATTTTTCATATTCCAATGATCACATTTTTTTGCATTCTGCTTTTATCCTTCAGTTCTGTTCTCAGTCCATCCTCTAGTTACCAGAAAGCTACACAGAGTTAGTGTCATCCAAAGCTGAATTCTGCAGATGTAGCAAAAATGCTGTTGCCTCCACAGCCCAAGTCAATACTCATACAACTCAACATATATTGGCACAAAACAGGAGCCAGAAGAAAAGGTAGAAATATTCACATCAGACAGAAAACCTGTTTGCTTTTTTTGCAGACATGATAAGGATGGATTTGGATTGTTTGTGATTTGAAATCAGTTTTCTCTGATCCATACTAAAATTTTTGTATTCAGTATGTAACTCCTCTCTCAAAAGGGAGGACATCATTCTGCAAATTGTTAAATTCATTATAAAATTTGAGAAAGTTAAAAACATCACAAAGAGGAAATCTGGTCAAGTTTGCATTACTGACTTGGTGGTTTTCAGGTGATCGAAATACCTCTAGTGTTATGCTCTAGTAAAGTGCACAACAGCACTCATTAATGCATGCTGAATAAACCTGTAATTAAAATTGTAATGCTACTTTAGAAAAATGAAGAGGAATAGACACATATGTATTTCCCACAGGTACCGCAGCACTCCTCAATCGTCCATACCACTTTTTGGACAAGTCTGAACTCACTCTTTTAGGGGCTTGATAATTCAATTTATTTGAGATGAAGAATCTACTCCTTGTACAGCACATTATCTTTATTTGTGTTGGGAACTGTTTGGCTTTTTGGGTTTTTTTTGGGGGGGGGTTTGGTTTGGGGTTGGTGTTTTTTTTGTCTTTAGTGTATTGCATAAACCACTTCATATGGAAAAATATGGTACCATGTAAAAACTAGAAGTGATAATGAATGTTGTTTTCCTCTGCATAAACCCCCTAAACAGACCAACCTACTCCTAAACTTCACACAACTAAAACAAGTTGTTTCTAAAGGAATTAATTCTGATATCAATACATGCTCTGAACATGCCATTAATCCACAATTAGACTCGTAATTTTCAAGACGGGTGCCACACTAGTCACTGAAAAAGGATGTCCAAGCACGGTCCAAGAAAGAAGCGAGTGTGATATAAGAGCATATGCAAATGAAATTCAAGCCCTGTAGCTGTAAATGTCATCCTGTGTTCAGCAAAATTTGAATAGGAAAGATTTTGTTTTCTGCTCTATTTGCTGTCTTGGTGCAGAAGATATAAATATACTGGGAAGAGGTTATTAATTTGTTTGGAAAAGTGATACATCTGATGCTTTATTTGCTGACCACCTAGAATCATATCCTGACACATTTAAACTCCCGCTGATTAGTATTTTACTTTGAGAACAGTTTCATTGATTTTTGGTCTGGCCCTGAGTCCAGGGAGAAAAGTACCTAGTATGTGCTCTGATTTGGTTTTGTTTTACATCAGTGATGTAGAAGGAAGGACAACTGATATGTCATTTGAAAAAACAGGATGTCAAGTCAGCATGTTTCTTTCTGCTCTTCTCCTACTTGCTGAATAGTCACAAGGGCATATTTAGACTTTGGAAGTTTGAGAGCTCTTTCTTGAACTCTTTTTCTCAAAAGAAGATCATAGTTAGGTACCTGAACGATCTCTTTCCCCCCACTCCCTCCCTCTCTTTCTCTTACTCTAAATACCAGAGCAACTGCTACTACCTCAGATGCTGGATACATGCCTACAATGAAGGACACAACAAAAATGAAGAGGAATTCACAGTGATACAGATACACCTTGTTTCCACTGTAACCATAATTTCATCAGTGAGTACTTCTATTGTTAGTACACCATTTTAAAGGCAAAGAGCAAAACAGCAGGTCTTTCTGATAGCAAGATAGATTTGAATCCAACATGACAGAATGTCTTATATAAGGAAGACACAAGACTTAGGGGAGTATATTATAGTTCTCATTATTGCCAGGACATTCCTGAATTACTGAAAAAAATCACATGTTTGAAAACACTATATACCTTAATTAGTTTCCTAGTACTTTTTAGAATACTCAGAAATTATGAAGACTGCATCATCCAGTGAAAAGCTGTAATAGGACAATATACACAGTTTCTAATACAATCTTTAGTATTGTATATGCTTATCAAATATTTTTTTTCAGTCTTTTGATCTAACAAACAGCTTTGGATTAATTTAATGAATTTAAACTACATTCATTCCCAAATAGGCATTTTATAGCAAGTCATATTAATACATTTGGAAGATATTTCTGTTCCTCTTGAAATTTTATCTGAAACTTGGAACACTACATCTTTAAACCCCACAGTTGGCATCTACTTCAGATATGATGGCAAGGAGTAATGCAATACGGAATGAAAAGTAAAAACCAGCGAGGGAAGTTGTCAGAAGAAAAATAAACACACATGAAGTAACCTTTATTTCCCAGAAATACTGACTACAAGACAATGAAACTTAATATAGCAAGAAGCCTGAAACTTCAAGCACTCAGATGGCAAGAAATTCCAAACATAAAGACATAAAAAAATGGGGAGTATTAGCATAGATATATTTTACTATTCTCTATTTTTAAAAACCCTTTTATGAGTTACCTATAAATACAATGGGTCAAAAGAGTTGACTCTAAAATCAAATAGAGTCAGGGTACTAACTTGGTCAGAAAATTTTATCCCTTTATATACCTACCAATGAAAGTCATGACAGACTCTGCCAAAGCAATATAAGTGTTTAGGAATTCTGCCACAGCAATTTCTGTTCGTCATCTTCAGAAGAGATTTGGGCTCTGGGACAAACAGCCTACATGAGCCTCAGAACTGCTGACAGACAGACAGACAGAGGTATCTTTCTTGATTTAACACTTGCATTTTGGAGGTGATGTTTAACACCACATAGATGATGTATCTTTAGGCCAGTCTACGTGCTGTGGAGTTTGCTGTTCATATGGAGAAGTCAGGACAAAGGTTTAACTATTTCTCATGCTATTTTTACTTTCTTCCCCAATTCTCCCAGGTTGAGACTGCAATTTCAATCTCCTTGAAATTGTTTCATCCAGGTTCAGAAGCACTGACCCATGTTTAAAAGGAAAACAAAACAATATGAAAGATGACAGTTACATACTCAATGATTTTTTTCACAAGCATCACCCTAGTTGTCCTTATTCTGTCTCTTTCCTCCTCTCTACTCAGAAGTCCTACTTAAACTACAGGTTTGACATGCCTATCACTTCAAATCCCGGAGACATAAGATTGCATGAGAGTAAATTTATTTTTAAACAAAATATGAAACTCTCGGGCTCCATTATGTTGCAAAAGAAGTCTTGAAGACGCAACCGAATGTAACAAATAGAGCAATATGTGCAGAAACCCTGAAACCCAAGTTCTGAAATCTGTCACAACCAGATACAGCCAGAGAGGAGAGCGTGGACCTCGGAGCCCTGTGCCCTCTGCCACGCCACACTTGTGACAGTGCTCCCAAGAGCTCGTACCATGTGCATCCCTTAAGCTCACTATATTGCTAGCGCTAACTGCACAGGGACCTGGCGACAGTGTGGCAGCAGTGACAGGAGAAGATAAGATGCCTCTCTGGAGTGAAAGGCAGAGAAATGTCCTCAAGCGAATGCCTGGCTTGCCCTGACAGGAGTTCCTCAAGAGCCATTGACTTGCGTTGCACGTCAAGGCCACAGAGGGTAGCCGTAACGGAGCACTGGGTGCTGGCTGAAAGGGTCAGCGCTGGGATCACGGCTGACATACACGCTTGGTGACACCTCACTCGCCACAGCGTACCAACATACACTTCTCCCAGACAAAGCTCAATCACCTCAAATGCACCCTTCCTTCAAAACAACAACAAAAAAAAGCAGGAAAGCTGCGTGTACTTCAATCTCTTATTCTTTCATTTGTTCCCTATTTGTGTGGCTCACTATTTAAAGCTTTGAGTCTTTGTGTACAGTCAGTATGAAGTTATTTGTAAAAATAATGTGTGGTAAATTGGCAGACAAGTACAGTTTAAAATATAGACAATCTGTTGAGTGATTTAGGAGAGCTGCC
>NW_009604099.1:0-520 GCF_000690535.1 Cariama cristata
CAGCTTTGTCACCATCTAGGAGGACAGTGAAGGGTGAAGTAGCTGTCCCATTTCTGCACAGGATTGAGCCTCAAACGTGGAATTCACACACTCCGCAAACAACTGAAAAGAGGACCGCAAATTATGGGACTGCATGTTGCTGATTTATCTGCAGCCTGCAGATTAACAGCATCTTCTCCAGAGTTCTTTTGGCCTACCAAATGGGTTTTGTCTCAAATGTAGCCTCTCCTTTCCTCCAAACGGAGGAGAAGGAGGAGGAAGGAGCAAGAGAAAGCATCTGTGGTCAAGCCAGGTTTTTACATGCACAGCTAGGACAGAGAAATAAGGCCAATAAGGGCAACCAGTGCTGGCAGACTGTCAGAGGCAGCATCAGATCTTTGGTGTAGACCCTTTTGTAGTGGACAAAAAGGGAACGTGCTAGTGAGAAGCTGTCAGATCAACACCCTACAGCTCTGTTTTAGAGTTATGAGGGATATTGTGCACCTCCAAGTCACACCAAGAACAGGTATGCAACAGGGTA
>NW_009604100.1:0-4112 GCF_000690535.1 Cariama cristata
CAATCTGCTCTCTTCCTCCCCAGGCAATCATTTGGCTCTTGTTCTACCACTCTTGGTTACCTCTGTACCTTGATTTAGGGAGGTGCAAAGCTAAGAGCAAAAGAGAGCGGGGGGGAGAGGGGACTAAAACAGTGACAGGGGACCAAAGAAGAACAGTAAGTCATACCAATGTTCTGGAAATGGGCAGTAGAAATTACCACGTGGCTAGACTTCAAATGTTGTCAGACTCACAAGATATAGGATAGGTATATTGTCAGAGACATCAGTTGTGCTCGACATAGTAATGGAGTGCTGCTGCCCTTGGCCATCATAGTATCTCCAGAGTAACTCACATGCTGGCTTGGTGCATCCCCTCCTTATGGGCAGGGAGGAGGGCATGGCCAGGCTGACAAGTGCCAGGTGAGAAGCACCCTATACAAATCCTCAGGGATTTCGTTTTGTCTGCAGAGCCTGGGATCCTGCCTGGTTTGGTGACAGGGCTCTGGGATGAGCGTGCAAATACCTGCCTACCTCTGGAGCCCAAGTGGCAGGGGCTAGCGGGGAGCAACAGGCACGGCTGCCCATGCAGCAGGTGATACCTGCGATCCCAGTGGCTCACAACAGCATTCCCAGGAGAGGGACATCACAGCAGTAAGGATGAGACATGACAGCCATGGTCCTTCCCACAGTGACCTGTGCTCTCCAGGGAATAGGAACAGCTGCCATGAGGCACCGACACATCGGCAGGGTTGGCAACTCTGTGTAGGAGTGTCCTTCCCGGACACTGGATAGAAGGCAAATGGGCTGTTTCAATTTGCCTGCTCTGGAACGTGGATGTCAGACCTGCGTAAGGCGACACATCGTCTGCACGGTTTGGCTAACGCTTCAAAAGAAATATACTCAGCTCTGCAGCTGTGTGGGCAGCCCAGGCAGCCGCTGCTTGGATTTCCAGCCTATTGCTGAGCGAGCACTTGCAAATGATCTCCAAGTTGAAACCATGCCTTTGGTTTTATGAGTTATAACCTGAACTCAAAGCCAGGAGAGGGGAAATGACTTAAGTGTGGTTTGATTATAAAGGAGATCTGGGGCCAGAGCCTGATCTGCCAGAAAAAGGAGACTCTGTGCCACCTTCAGCAACCCCAGGCAGTCCGATCTGCTGGAACTTGAAGTTCAGAAGTAGGAGGTGGTTCCCTGGGGAGTTAAAGGAAACATCGCATGCAACTAATCAGTGTAACGCAGGCTGAAGTACTGCTGCAAAGTGAGAGGTACACCTAGAACACAAAGGCTGTAAACTGGAGAGAATCCCTGGACAGCCTGGTCCCCACCACCACCCAGCTCGTCTCCTCCATCCTTCCTGACCACAGCACAGACAAAAGAGTTGGACAGCAAACTCCCAAGGCAAAGCAAAGCTAGGAGCTTGTTCACCTTCCAGAACAAGTGTGAACGGGCATTTTTGCAGCTGGTGTTTTCTTGCCCCACCAAGTGGATCCATTTCCTTCTCTCTCTCCCCTACCTCCAGCACTTTAGGTTTGCTTGTAAACACCCCCATGATGGAAAGCCTTCCTTATTCCCTCTTTCTCTCATCCTCTATCCTTTTGCATTGAGTAGGAGCCAATATAGTTCAGGACCGGCTATTTACATGTGATGATTAGGTTACAAGGGCGACTAAGCGGGATTTAACTGATCAGATTCAAAGCTGCTTATGTGCAGTAACAAGGATCCCTGCCCCTCTTGATGGGGGGACACTGGACAGTGCTGGTCTCCTGGATATAAATATAAATATCTCCTGGATATATATATAAACATAAAAACAAACAGATCTGTGTGCATGCTTGGCTTTGGCCATGCGAGTGGAGAGGAAAGGGGCTTATTGCTTCTTCAGTGCTCTGGAACTGGTGGGAGGAGGAGGAAGGCTGGAGAAAGGACACTTCTTTCCTGCGCCGGTGGACTGCAGCTCTGCTGAGGGAAATCGTGTTGCATCCTGCAGATGAGAACAGCAGGGATTGTGTGGTAAGTGGCAGAAAGCCCTTCTCGTAGTGTCCCTGCTCCAGCTGCAGCTGCAGGCCAAGCAGAGGGGAGCTGGGCACCCTAGATCAGACCACCAAGGTGTAGAAGAGGGTCTGACTCAGCAAGGACCCCCAGAGGAGGAACTGTGGGGAGCTGGCTACGCTGACAGATCACAGCCCACAAGAGGGAAGCGATCTGCTTCCCCACTGATCCAGGTAGGCCTGTGCACCTTGCTGTGCTCCAGCCCCCGTGGGGCACAGCAATAGCATGGGGGTGTCCTGCAGTGCGGGCTCAGCCCTTCAGTGGGAGAAAGTCTGTGCAGAAACATACAGCAAGCCACCAGGACAAAGTGGAGCTCCAGGCATCTGTGGGTCCAGGAGCTGCCCCAGCAGGATGAGTGCACCTCACCTCTGAGCAGAGCTGCTGCACCTCTGTGGTCAGGTGCAAATCAGGGGTCAGGAGACCCATCAGGCCCCATGCAGGGCTGCGGGTGCTGGGAGAAACAACAAGGAACTCCAGCATGTCCAGACTCCCCAGTGCAGAGGAATCTGTGCCTGAAAGTAAACGCAACCTTGTCTCCTCTCTCCTGAGTCACCAGGGACAACTGCAGACATAGCCATTTCTATCCCAGATTTCCACAGGCATTTCTAGTCAGACCAGCCCTATTGCCACAGAGACGGTAGCTCAGACAAGGCAGAAGCGGCCCCGCAGGCAGGGTGGACCCACAGGAGTGCTCAGTGCGAACACAGGCACTGTTGAGCTACCAAGAAACTCAGGCCAGGGGAGAGTCACCCAGGCGTGGGTGAAACCTTCCCTGGCAGGCCAAAAGGGGCTGGTATTTCACTAAATCCCATCAGCTTCTCCTGGCAAGGGACACACCCAGCCTCTAGGGAAGGGGGTGAAGGCTCCAGCACTGCACAGCGTGCCCATCACAAGAGAGACTGAGGATTTAACACAGGAATATGTGGCCATGACCACAGTGATAGCCACATGAAAGCCTTTGCTCTGCCACTTTGGAGTAGGTGCCATTTGGCATACTTTTAAAAACATTCCTCATCCTGTTGTAAATACAGAACAATTAGAGGGAGCCAACAGCACAATGCTAGATGATCCTGGGATTTTAAATAGTCATAATGCTGGAGGAGGGTCATCTTTGTGTTTTACATCCTTCCAGCCTGTTAATCTTGTGATCCCAAATCACTACAGGCAACTGTAAAATGATGGGTTTTCTGCTCTTTGCAGGCAGTGGCAGGTGCAAGATGTGCTTGAGGGAGTTGCCCAGAAGGATATGGGATTTCAGATCTCGGAGCTCTGTCATATGTTGGCTGCACCTACCCTACAAGACAAACCCACTTCTTGTGGTCCCTATCTCCCTGATTATTGTGGTCAGGGGATGTTTTGAAGTCACAACCTTGACCTTCCAAGCCCATCTGCTTCTTTCCAGGAAGGCAGGGCTATTGGAGAACAGTGATCTCCCAGGACTCACTCTGACAAAGAGCTGAGGCCTGGGATAATGCACCTCCTGGGAGTAGGGGCACCTGAAGCTCACCTCCTCTGCAGTGCAGACAAGTGGTGAGACCCAAAAAAAAGCAGGTAGTTACTGCACCAAGCACTGCCAGTCTTTCAGCAGCTGGCAATTAAATGAGCTTAGGATAAGAGGGCCCAATTATGGCATCTCTGTAAAATTATAACGCTCTGCCCACAAATCCTGCAAATACTGCAGTCAAACCAGGAGCAATTAAACAGTTGACATTTGTCACTACTTTCATTCAAAGTAACAAAAAAAAAATAATCAAATAAAGTCTGAGTGGAGGGCTTACTGTGTAAACATTTACTTATTCAACAGAACAAGAGTATAACAAATCACTGCAGATGTCTTTTAGAAATACAAAATGGGTCCAAGAGTATTCATAACCTTTTTATTCTAAATTGGCAACAAGAACCTTGACAGAACTGAACTTCAAAATAAGCCCAATTTGGCACATTCTAGTCAACATGTATTATTTTACATTGGTAGTAAGACAAACGGTCAAAATTCCATATTTTGAGGAACATTCTTTTCAAAATGTGTTTTTTTCTTTTTCTTTTCAAAACTTGTATTTTTAGTCATTTAAACCATTTCTGCC
>NW_009604101.1:0-3003 GCF_000690535.1 Cariama cristata
ATTCTGTCATTCTGTGATCTGTTGAGGAGCAGGGAGAGAGAGAGCTGCTAGGTGGGCACCTGGCAGCCAGCCAGGGTCACCGGAATCCACTGTTTACCCACAAAGATTCCTAAATGCTTGGGAGAAGGTTATTTCCCTCCCTTCTGAAAATTACTGATAAGAGTCTTTGAAGGATGTCATACTGCCAAGAGAACCCCAGTCCTGTCCATTTGGGAATTTCCATTAGGACAGAACCACAGACCTGTCAAGAACTTCCCAACAATGAATGAGATTATAAGCTATACAGCACAGTTACCCGCAGAAAAGTTATTTTGTCTTTTACACCTTGTTTGATTGCTCTTTCCATTATTATTGGAAAGTCATTCCAGAACCTCATTTCTTCTATCTGTGAGCAAGCTTCTGAAGTCCAACCTGAATTTATGAACAGACTATTTGAAACCATTCATTCTTATGCTAATGTTTTCCTCCAACTTTCTCCATTGATTACTTTTCTCTCTCAAGCACTTTTAAAGAGAAAGTCTTTCACAAGGTATCATCATGTAAAATAGATCTATATTTCTTTGGTCAATCTAATAATTTTAGAAAAATATGAGACACTTTACAAGATAAATGTTAGAGAGTTAGGCTTTAAGATGACTAATAGGACTCTGAGTCAGAGAGCGCCTTGAGGCAGGAGGCCTTTTTGTTCTCTATCCCTCCCGCTCCCATCTTTAAAGTGACACTTCCAAAAGACGCTTTAATGGGTCTGAACTATGCAATAAAACTTTACAAATACATATCATCTACAAATGAAATAAACTTGGAGTTGTCCTCAGTTATCTAGTTATCAGTTTTCAGGGAACGAAGCATACAGTTCTTTCCTTTCTTTCCAAAATAAGCATATATGCACATCTTTCTTTTATCAGTTAAAAACCAGTTTAAGGCTCTCTTCCAAGATATATAAAAGGCTACAAGCGACTAACAATCTTGCAATTCATTTTCTCAGGAAAGTTCTCAAAGTCTCAGACTGAAGATTAAATGAGCTAGATCAGGTTGATCATGTACGGTTCCCAAAGTGAGGAGAAGAATAAGCAGAAGGAGTGCTCTGTCTGTATACTGTAGAAAGAAAATATGGAGCCTTTCATTTACTTCAGGAAACAAATATGTAAAAAGAAGAGTTTTCCATTACAAAAAGGATTTTGGGAACAATTGAGGACTCCAAAATACCAGGCAGTTCTAGACAAGTCACAGATGTTTTATGTCTTCTTTCTGTGTCTTATCTATTTGTGGTTTCCGTGGATCAGGTTTAAAAAAAAAAAAAAATCATAATTTTTCAGGTGTTTGCGTGATCCTGCCTCTGGGCCCTGGCACACGCTCAGATGACCGCACCCACATCATCCCACCAAGGGGAACGCACTGGCCCTAAGGAGTGCACTGAGGAGGCTTAGGGGCATGACGACGTACTGGGCTGAGCGGGAACAGTAAGAAAGGCAACGTCGCATGATCTGACCTGCTTTGGAAAACCACAAACACTTCAACTAAAGCTAAACTAGCAAAAAATACATTTCATGAGTGGTTTAGAGTTGCTACAAAACAGAGGAAGACAAAAGGCAGGATAATTTAGTGTTTCATAAAAGGTCACACGAGGTTTGTAACAGACAGGAACACAATCCATTTCTTCTGCATCACAAACACGAGGTCATTCTTTCCTTCTCCAGATCAAGGTTATTTCCCTGTCCATGTTCTAATTTGTAGATAGAGATCGTGTATTTCCATTCCTTTTTTCCAAAACTAGATAAAAGTTAGAAAATGAGGCTGCACAGCATGTCCCCTCAAAGGTACGCTATGATATGCAGTGTCATCTGAAGACTCCCTGATATGAGGAGGTCAAATTCATTTACTGTCTTGCCTGGTGTAGATGAAGTAAAAACAACAGCATTTACTACAACGTGAGATGTGCTACTTTCTTTTCTATCTTTCCTTTTTCAGACATGTTTTAGTAAGTTTCGGAGAAATAGAAATGCAGAAGACAGACACTAAGTGACATGAATAATTTACTGAAACTGAGAGATTCACATCCCTCTTGATTTTAACACAATGGCAGTTTTCACTCCCTATAAAAAGAAGACTGAGGAGCTCAGCACTCTGCAATAACTGGGTTTAAAACTCTCTCCAGATGTTTTCAGTTTCTGTGAAGTAGGTACGTGAGAAGAAAACGAGAGACTGCACTGAGTCGAAAGCACCACAGTCAGTGCCAGGACCGTGAGCTGGGGATTTAACACAAACTACCAGAAGGGGTAAATGAGACCCAAATACCCCAGTCTGGAGTCAGAGGTGAAATAAGGAATTTAAAAGAAGCACTTGCTGCTGACAGGATCCACAAACCTGGCAGAAAAGCTGTTCTGTACATGGGGCTCAGGCAGTCTTTAGGGAGCCAAGAAGAAAGTCCAAGCTTTTAAAGCGAACTTGTCCATCTCTTCCCCAAACCCTTCCTTCCTCAAGTGTTTTTAGAGCATTTAGTTCAGTGAGGATGTCTGGCTCTGAACTGCCAGCCGACAACCCTTTCCCACAGCTTTGGGAGTACTTTGGCAGTTTTTGATAGTATTTCTGTGGTTAGCACAGGAGCTCATTAACCTTCCCCCTGTTGGGAGAGGAGGAGGAGAGCAAGCCACCTTTGAGGGTGATCTTTAGTACAGTTGTCATGTTAAACCGATGTCTGGCAAGATGGGAGAGGAGATCCCACCTTCACACAGAGAGACATGAGGAAGATCATCCTTTGAATTCACTGCAGGGATATTTTGCAGGTCAGACGTGTGCTGTGAGCCCCACTAAGAAGGACTGAGAGTGTCAGCAATAGCAGCATTTTCTGTAACGTTACCGTAACAAAGAAAAAGTTACATGATTTACTGGCATTACTGCTTTTGCCCTGAGCACTGATGACAGAATCATAGAATCACAGACTGGTCTGATTGGAAGAGACCTTAAAGACCATCTCACTCCAACCCCCTGCCATGGGCAGGGACA
>NW_009604102.1:0-19429 GCF_000690535.1 Cariama cristata
ATAATCTCACTCCCCTCTTCTCTGGCTGCAGTAGCACAGTTTTCTTTTCCCCCTTCTTAAATCTGTTATCCCAGAGGTGCTACCGCCATCGCTGACGGGCTGGGCCTTGGCCAGCGGCGGGGGCGTCTTTGAGCACGGTGGTCCCGTCTTGGAGCCGCTGGCGTTGGCTCTGTCAGACACGGGGGAAGCTTCCAGCAGCTTCTGACAGAAGCCACCCCTGTAGCCCCCCTGCTACCAAAACCTTGCCACACAGACCCAATACAGTAACTTACATGTCACAGCTCCAATGAATAAGGAGATAGTTAATAGTTATTGTTATTCTGAGTATTGAATCCAGGTAAGGAACTGGTCATAGCCTGCACTCAAAAATAACGGTGTTATCACATACTAAGGTAAACAAGTACCTGTCAGTGCTAGCCTAATTGAGTCTCATAATGAAAAAGGCTTGACTGAAGGCACTAAAAAAGAAAGACAACAAAAAAGAAAAAACCAACACATTAAACCAGCCTATTGCTACACTATCAGCACAGAAGCGACAAAGCCAGGGACCCAGATGGTCTTCACTGCCCAGAAATTCTCTTTGTTGCTGTGAGGATTATTTTTAGAGAAGGAGTCTATGGGATAAAAAGGACAGGGGCGCAGGGCAAGTGCTGGGGAGCACAGAAGGTATCAAGCCATGGCCACTTCAGGGGTGCCCATTTGTAAGTACTCTGCACCTCATTGCTTCAGCTAATTCATCTCACCTGCAGCAGACAGGAGCTGGCTGCCCATAAACCTACATTAACTCACATTTTTCAGAAGTTATTAGCCAGACAGTTATGTCCTCAATAAATGATTCTTTTTTTCTTTTTAAACTCCTTATACTCACAGATTTCCATGCACTCAAAGGAGATACCAGTACCACAGAGTTAAGAAGAAGAAAGAGCAGAACAATGTGTTTGATTTAAAAGACATGCAGTGGCTGTTCAGTGAGAACCAGCAGTGCCAAAACCATCAGTCAAAGCATGGCACTACTCACCCTCCCGCCTTCTTTTACCAGTGCCTAGGTACTAGGTAGATAAATATGGGACAGCAGTGAATTTTGGGCCATTTAACATAAAGCAACAAATCACAGTACCAGCACACAGCCATTCTTTACTATTTGCTATAGTAAGATTACTTCTGAATCTCTTAGGGTCCAGAAAACTTTTGGCAAACTACAGAGGGCTAGATAAAGAACTGGAGTTGGGAAAGACTGACTAACTTTATGAGGAAACCTAAGACAGCTAACCTTGGAAAGCCTCATTACAAGGTAACTAAAACAAGACAGAACAGATTTCCTACAGTGATAGATCTGCATGTGGAGATGGAAGTATGTTAAACTAGTGGATTTCATGACTGCATCATATCTGAAGGTAATAGAAGAAAACTAAGAAAGGTGATCTCTAGGCGAATATTTGAAATAGCTTCCTGACAGCAAAACCTCATGAAAGAAACTGAAAGACCATCACTTGTAGAATGCAAAATCAGACATGGCATACCACTAGAAAATGTCACAAAAAGAGCTGTCTTACATTGTCAAGACACATCATCAACCTGACCTGGTAAATACCCAAAGAAGCACTGCAGAAGCACAGCTAGCCAAGTCCAAGACTTCAGGCCTAAGCTAGTTTATGCAAAACTAACTTGCACAGTAGACTTAATCTGCAATCCAGACAATCTGCCTATGGATAACATTTGACTGTATGACCATGCAACATTTCAGTAGCTTACGGCAGCTATCATCATGCTATCCTGCTAGAAAAGATGTGCAACTTCACTGCAATATTCTGCTGACAGCATAGGCTGTAAAGAATACAACTGATGTGAGGTATAAAAAAGAATAAAATTTTTACTTTTAACAGAACATAGGAGCTTATGGAATATCCACACAAAGGAAAAATATAGAATTTTTCCAAGAGCAATAAATGCAGTAAAATATATTTTAAATTTTAAGTTAAACTCTACAGGAGTTGAGACAAAAAAAATAATCAAAAGTATTGTGTAAAGTGAAGAGGAAAATGAAAGTTAAAAGACAACAGTTGTCAAAAGACAAATTTAATTATGTGTGCCCCAGGTCACTCACACTGCACTCATCTCATTGTCCAGTGTCTAGTACGAAGTTTGCGTCTTTGAATATTAGCTTCCTCTTTGCATTGACAGCTTACAAGAAGATCAAGGTGGTGATATGGAGAGAGCTTAATACTTCCATGAAAGGAGGAGGGGCAAGAGATAACTAAATTTAAATCACTCTCTCTCTCTTTGCATTGCAGGAACAATATTGGGGGCATAGAAAGAGAAAATCCCTGCAGTAAGAAGGCAGCACCTACTTTTAGTCTAAGTTTACAATCATTTAAGAATATATATTTTTAGTGTCTTTCTAGCTAGTGTGTGCACTGTAGAAGAACTAGTAATAGCCAACATACTGAAGCTTAAAGTGCAGCAACTGTCAAGAGTTACAGAAGGATGTCACTGCAGTCTCAGACATCACTAATAACTCCTAGAAATTGCTCACTTTGAACAACATCCTCAGAATCTGAGGTTGATCTAAAAATATAATTCTTACTATTACTCACTTTGATCCTAATTTTGTATGTTTCAAAAGGCCACTGTTAAGTAAAATACAACCACAAGAAAATCTGAACTCAGGAACTTAAAAAAATTTTGTCTAGGTGGAATAGAACAAAAACTGGTACAAGTTTTGCTTGCTGTAAATTCAACTTTAGAATTTCAGAAAAATATTCAAGCAGTCATATATAGGACTTGCTACCATTATCAATCCAGTCTTGGAACTATTGCTGTAAATGCAGTGAGCATCTTAAAAGAGCTTTGAAAGTAGCCAGGATACCCCATGCATTCTAATACTATCCAGTATTTCCTCAACAGAAAAATGAATCAATTCAGAATAGCAGCCTCCTTGCCAGGAAATAGCATTAATGTAGCAATTTTGACTCAGGCCATTTATAAATTCAGCTCCTGAAACTGAAAGCAGGTATTTCTGAGGAGAGGATATTTCATTCATATACACAGACATTCATTACCCTTCCTCATTCCACTCTAAGTACCAAAAAACAATTATTTTTCAGCTTGGTGCAAACTTAGCAAACACTGTCTTCCCTCAGCTGCAAGGTTTAATTTATTTGCACAAGGGAAATGCTCAAGGCACTTTGTGTGCCTATGCACATACGTACCCCCTCCCTTCTCCTGTCAATCTCTGTGCTGCAGGTGCAAGATGTGATTATTGCCCTGCACCCTCCCCAGCAGCGCCGATGCTCTGATGCACCTCCAGACATGAAGCCACAGCAACGCTCTGTCCCTCCGGGGACATGGGAAGCCCACGAGGACAAAGCAGAGGGGATCCCGCAGAGCTTTGCGCTGGAGCTGGAGTCGCCCCTCCTCGCAGGACCCACGCCGACAGGTACACTGTGTTTACTGTAACACATGGCTTCTGCCAGATGAGTGCCTGTAGTTGGGTCTGGCATGTGTCCCTACCTGTATTCATGCCCACTACGTTACCCTGACATGCTGCACACCAAAACATTTTCACGAAAACCTGGTGATTCAACACAGTGTTGTGTGCACCAGTATTTAGGAAAACCAAGAGAGAAGTGTGTGCAGCCTCTTGGGCTGTGCTCAATAATTTTATAAGGTATGGATATAACAGTATTAAAGAACAATAACATAAAAACAGAGGTTACAGCTGAAAGGTCAATCAACAGCTGGTTACACTGACATTAAAAGATGGACCTCTCGCCAATCTTAAGACAAAAATGTAATAGTAAAGAATATGAATGAAGACTCCTAAAATTACTGTAACTCTCACTAGAAAAAAACCCACATGGCTGTTTCAGTATACCAGCAGTCAACATCATCCCTAAGCCTCCTGCTTCTATTATGCAGCAAAATGTTTCCCAAAAGTCCCGATGCCTACAGCTATCAGCCGTCAAGGAAAAAAGGTGCAAGAACCTACCATCACCAAAGATGTGAGTCATAAGCTTTGTGAGCACTTGCTTCAGGTTGAACTCCACCAGCCTCACTGCCTCCATGGTGTGACACTCTTGCTTGTGCGCAGTGCGATGACCTTGTTCAAACAACTGTAAGCCTTCACCATCTTTAATGCTGGAGAACAACTAGAACAAAAACCACAAAAACACTAGTGTTTTGCATCAATGACTTTCTAAACGAAAACAGAGAATGAAGTTTTATTGATTTAAGTGGGAATCTTACCTGCTAAGTCTGCACCATGAAAAACAAACGTAAAGGCTGTGATTTTATATAAATTCTGTTCACTAAACACAGAGATAAATCATCACAAGAACAGAAATAGTCAAACAATAAGACTTGTTTTTTTTCTGTACCATATCTTCAAATAATATGATTACCTACAAGAAAAAATTTATAAGAAACATCTGTTTTTTTCTGATTCTGTTACTTTGAAAGTTATAATGCAGAATAAAGTACACTGTATAGTATATGTAAATTATATCCTAAAAACTTCAATACACAATGGCATTCATCACAGCTTCGACTTTTTTTAGTAATTGAATGATGTAAAGCAAATACCAAAAAATTGATCACTTTTAAAAAGCTGTAATCAAATGAACTTTAAAAAACAGAAAAAACCAAAACAAAACAAAACCATGAAACAAACAAAAAAACAAACCAAAAAAAAAACCCGCTGGCAGTTTAATTAGACCTTAAGCTGCTTATATTTGATTCATCTTGGGTACAGTTTATTCATTTAAGGACTACCATTTTCCTGCATTTTCCCCCACACAGCACCTTTCTGTGTACAGGAATTTTGTCTCTGGGGCATTTAAGGATCCATGGTCTTGGTCTTGGTCTAGGGTTTCCAGATAAATTACAGAGCAGAGGGGTAGGCTGTATTTGGGATGTGACAGACTTGCTCTTCATGCAGAGGCCACTCTCCCATTACCTCTCCTGCAAGTTGAAGATTTCTGTGCATCCCCATATGTTTCTGGCCAGGTGACCCTGGACAGATACATACCAGTAAATCTACATCCTCTCAGAGAGACCAATAAAACACTCTCGCTAAGCCACGTCATTGTTGGAAATCCTATCCTTACAGTTGTACAAACCCCAACTCTGTTAAGTCTGGAGGGTAGGGAGAGTGTTTCTAGTGCCCTTTCCTACCCCTCCTCCTCCACCTTCCTATAGTCAACCAAGCACACACAGAAGGAAAAAACACGCATTGAGGTTTTCTCCACATTAAGCCTCCCAGCATAACTAGCTCTTACTCAGGAGATGCCATGAACACTGTGTAACCTTAACAAACTGCAAACGCCCAGAGAAGTTGTTCTAATTGCAGTTTGATGCCTTCAGTGCACTAGATGCTCTAAAAAAGTTCAAGTGAAGCTCTGGTAGCTCACAAATGCTAGGCACAATTAATTAAGACTAGCTTCTAGCACGTTTCATACAGACACAATGCACGCAGAAGGAGTCTGAGTTTAGACAGCACGCAAACTAGCAGCAAAATGGATTGAGCGATATAAAAAAAAATCCCATCAGTAGCATTTAACTTTGCATGGCTAGTCAGAAGGAGACTTGACTGGCAGTCTGAGAAAACACCCCTCTAGTTAATCGCCTTAGTGCACTGCAGAAAAATACAAAATAAAAAAGGAAAAAGAGAAATACCGAATAAAATGATTATCCATCGCTCTAACAAAAATGCCTTTACTAATCAAAAGGCAGCAGCTTGACAAAACTAGGTATTACACTTTAAAATAACAGATTCTTTATTCAAGTGCTCACCTGAAAGATTAAACCTCCTTCTTCCTACTGGCATTATTTCTGCGCTGGCTGGAAGAAGCAGATGATACCCACCCTATAACTAATTTACTGTCAGCAGGGCAGATCAGTCAGCCAGCATGTGGTTTTGAAAGCCAGGGGGTATTCACAGAGGCCTGCATTAGTCTAGGGAGGTTAATTGTCTTAGGCTTACTGGGTGGTCAATGGACAGACATAGGCTCCTTCATACAGGAACCTGAAGTGGCTAAACTGGGTTCCTGCTCTGAACTACCCGCTTCAGGTAGCTATTTTTTCTTTCTATTGGCTGAAGAGACTACCCTCAGTAAGCCAGAAACACGCTTCAGGCCACAGAGATGTTTCCCCTTTGGACTAGAATACACTGTATTTACACATTAGAAGACATATTTGTTACTTTCCCCCATCACCAGTATTTTAGGACACGAAACTCTCTTGTTCCTTTTCCCTTTCATTCCTCCCCTCACCTCCCCAGCTTAAAACTGGTTCTTCGGACAACTGCAAGGAACAGATAGCCTGGACACTGCCTTTAAAACACAGCATTTGTATCAGCAAGTACATAGAAGTACTTTTCCTTACAACTGTATTATTCCTGAAATGTTGGTATTGCAATTACTGTCTGAAGCAAAATTCTATTTTAGTAGATTATATCAGACATGGCAATAAAATACGTGCAAGAACTGCTACAGTAAATACATTCAGTCATATCCCAGCCCTCTAACCTGCCGGCCTCTTCATCCTGTCGAATCACCCATATGCACCATCTCCCTCTGCATGCCAGGACAAGTGTCCATGCAGCTGTGCACTGAGCCAGACCTGGAGGTGGATCTGGATGAGGAGTAACCCAGGAGAAGGGAAGAAACTGAGGGACACAAAAACAGTCAAATTCAGCTCAGTAATCAATTATCATCAGCATACTGGTGGCACCAAGAGATGCGCTGGCATGTGGGACGAAGCTGGGCTACTTTTGGCACAGGCATGAATGTATGTCAGTTCGCACAAGCTGTGAAAGCACTGCCTTAGGGGAGTCCCCAAAAGAGAGGTACCAGCAAGGAGACAGCCCCCTTACAGTCAGGCACCAAGAGGCACTTTGGTATTCTCCACAGAGGCTCCATCAGCTCCTGCCAACTCCAGCACAGCTGTGGACAGGGTTATACTGAGAAAAAAAGATGGCTTACAGTTGTATTAATATTTATTCCCTTCTTTCCATTCACTGACATTGCTATGTCAATATGAGCAGCTTTAAATTGATACACCCATTTCACTATTACAATGATTGAACTGTGCTAAGTACATGTCTTGGACTAGAAACACTTCAACGTTTCTATATACATAAAGCCAGGAAAGGCAAAGCTTGAATAAAATGAAGAATCACCTACAGTCGCTCCTTTTTGATGTCAATTCTTCTCAAGCACACATCTGAGCAAATGGAGAGGAAAAAAAAAAAAAATCTAAGTCTTGCATAAAACACTGACACATCCAAGACGCCACAATTTCATGTACATTTATTCCTCCAGCGCAAACTAAAATAAAATGCACTATTTTATTGTATTGAATATGATCAGTCACTACTACTACCAGAAAAGAAATTTCATGTAGCCATAGATCGAGCACATATGTGTATGTCTAAGGACAAGAAATTTTTTCTTTAAGTGTGCAAAACATTGAATGCTGTGTCATCATGCAGAGGTCAAAAAAATTAATAATTACCAGGATTTATCAGCATATCTGACTGATGCTGCATTACACAGAAGAAGGCAGAAAAGAATCAAAGTGACCTTACCATGCGGCATGAAATTTACTCACAATTTAGCTCATAAGAATAAAATCAAATTTGGTAACATGTAATGGCCAGAAGATACTGGGTTTTAATTGGACAAATACAGAGTTACGCTCCTTTAAAAGCACTTCACAGTATTTCTCAGCCTGGCACAGACAGCAGAGTCGCATGTGTGATTGCAATAAAGACCCCAACATTTCTTCAGTCACTTGACAGACTTTTTTTAATCTCACATCACTTTATTATCCATACATTTAGGATTCAGTCCAAGATTAATTGTCTCTTTACAGGATGGCATTCCTAGTAGGTTTCAGATCAGAAAAATCTGTAACTACATCCTGTCTTTCCCCAATGCAGTTGTGTATTCCTCCTGCCAGTCATGCATACACCAGCAATTAAGATAATGAATACATAATGCTCATGTGCTTGTACTCACAGACAAACTGGCACTTAACACTAGCTCTACATGAGGATCTGCATGCGGCAACACTCAACCCTGCCGCATCAAATACATTTTGACTCACTGGCCCTGATAAATATCCCTATAAATGAACAAACAGCTGCATTCTAAATCCACTTACAATAGCAAACCATTTCCACAATATTTTAAATGTGCTGTAACGCTCAACCAATGGATCAGGAACGATGAAGATGATGCCACTTGAAGATGGCTCATCAAAAAGAAAACCTAATGCCAGTTCCAGTCAACCTCCAAGATGATGAAACTTGCACACCTGCACCCCCATCCAGGCAGTCTCATGTGCCAAACAGATACACAGCCATCCTCCACACAACAGAATGTTCTTTACTGCATATTGATAAACATTTGTTTTGGGAGAAAATGGCAAACATCACTTCAAGCAACAAGTTTGCAGGTGGTCACCTTAATTTCTGGATCCTTCCGTTTTCAGTCCGCCAACTACAGCAGAGAAAGGTTATTTGTGGTTTTGGTTTTTTTTTTATCTAATCAAAGTGTTTATAAAAAAAAAAGTCATCACATTAAAAGGAAAACCATACAGATATTTTTGAACAGCAAAGAAACAGCAACACTGCTGCACAGGTATCAGTTATAATGAGACATATATGACAGGACTCAGACTTTTGTTCCTGTGGCAATAGAAATTCCATTATTTTTAAGCACCTTAGACTTCCCCAATACACTTGTAGACATTTTGCTCTTTTTTTTCCCTGCACAATTTAAGTATCTCATTGAATAGATTTAACTGCTTTATTCTGAAAAGCATTGCTGGATTTTTTTTTTCATCTGGATGAGACAAAGTAAGACAAAGTTTGAAAAAATATTTTATATAAAGTCTTTGCAATAAAAGATGCACTAGCAGCTTCCAAACTTTCTAGACCACAGACCACTATGAAAATCTCACAGACCTTCTGATGCCCTTCACTGTCAAGTTTTCAACTACAAATAACAAAGAGTACAACATGGGTCCTCAGATTAGTGAAGTTCTATTTATTATGGCATGATTTATACATCACAACTTGGAAAACACTGAATAATACAAAGTTCACAACTCAGGTAGACATCCACAAGAGTGAAGTGAGTTCCACCTGAACCAGCCAGGCCCTTTATTCCCACCACTCAGCCAAACTGCAACTTCAGGAATAAATTCACCTTAGAATATGCGAGCAAAGTAACGCTGCTCTTCTTTTTCTTAACATGGTGGATCTAGTTCAGCTGCCCCTGCTCCTGCACACTCCTCCCTGCTCCCTGAGAGACAGAGGGCTATCTCTCAGGCTCCTTGGGACGGAAGCATTGCTCATAACCAACATCTCCAACACCATCTCAGGTGCTGCTGCCTTGACGTGATGCACGCTGCTTATTGAGCTGAGTGTCTCACCAAATGCATCCAGCCTGCACCACCTCCCCGCCCAGATGTGCTTAAAATACGGGTACAGCAACTGCTGGCATGCAGTGGGATCATCAAGAGATGGCACAAGCATGGATTCATGTAGGGAGATAGGTGGTAGGTGTCCATCGTAAGTTAAAGAAACAAACAAACAAAACCAAAAAAACAAACCACAACAAACTATTTCATTATTTGCCACCTACAGAAGAAAGCTTCCTGGATTTCCACTTCAATATTATCATCTCAAAGCATCCAGGAAATCCTAAATTCCCTCTGACTCATACATGCTATTACATGATAGGAGATAAATGCCCTCAGTCAGAGGGACTGACACACCAACCCATGGCTCTCCAGGTCACTGACTCCTTTCTCACACAAGCCTTAATCCTCGCCGGCTGAGGCACTGAAGAGCATCACCCAAAACGGAAGAAACGTTCAGAAAAGGGGATTTCCAGAGGTGGATTTCAGGGTCTTGTATCACCTCTGGACACTCCCTGTCCTCAAGTTACAGAGGGCTAAGAAGAGAACCTTTCCTAAGCCACTTCAGCCTTTTTTAATGTTTGTTCCTCGGTGCCCAGCTAAACATTGCTATTATGATTCCCAGTTATACACAGAAATATCCTGGCACATACTGTAAGTGCTCCAAATCACTCTATATAATAAACTAATCCCTGGAACACTATAAATTTCTTTAAATTCCTTTACATGTGAGGATTAAGAAAAGTGACTGAAGACAGGAAGGAGCTTTCCTTTGGTACAATGTCAGAACAGAAGCAGTGTCCAAAGCTGCAGTAACATACAGGATTTTGGACTAATGACATTAGTCTTGCCAGTGAAAACCTAGGATGGCATGCATTGATTTAAAAGGAAAAAAAAAAGTATAAAAAAAGGTGTAAACAAAGATGTAGGTCAAGCACGTGTTCACACCTACCCAAAGCATAAGGAAAAGGATAAAAGCAACTTTTTCTTTAACAACACACAAGGAATATGGCCAAGGTACGCAAGTATGAAAAGATAAGGAAAGGAGTATGTATTTATATGAATAAGAGAAAATCTATACTTCTGTTACCTAGGACAAGAGTCTTTACATTTCAGGATATAAACACTACGAAGTTACAACACTGAATTTTTTGCAATTATATATACTGCTTTGGAGGAGCAGTCCTTATTTTTAACTGGAATATTTACAGTTTTCCATTGTATCCTAACAAAAATGTTGCCATTCCCACCAAAAACATATCAACGGAGAATATAGATGTATTCCTACTAGTTCTTTGCAGTCTCCCTATCTATAGTTTTCAGTTAGGAAGATGGGAATTTCTTTAGTACTTTAATATCTGCACTCATACAAAGCTGTAGAAGAGCATCAGTGACCTACCCATCTTCGAATCATAGATTACACTTCTCTAATAAAAATAATCAACCGACCATCATGAAAAATAGTATAGCCAAAGAAGCAAATAGCTCACAAGTAACTCAGAGTAAAACACTGTAAAATTGCCAAACTAGGATTTGTTTTTCCAGCTCTTGCTTCCAATGTATTGATTTTTAACTTTAATATGAAGAGGAATTATACTAAAGGTTTCAGTCACAGGGCAGAAGTTTTAATCTAGCCTTGACTACAGAATTTGGTATTTGTAAAGGAGACACACTTTTCTACATCTTCGACATCTTTCTTATCCTGCCTAAAATTTCAGTTGAGGATGAACTGACTTTTTTTCCCCCCTCCCAAACTGAGATGAGATTTCAAATTCCTCTAAAATCAAGTTCCTATAAAATCACTCTAGGTTTTGTTCTCAGCCCTCCCAGTTCTGTGGTCACTTTCACAGAGAAGACAGCAAATGATAAACGTATAAATCAAAAAACCAAAGTAGAGCAGTAAACTGACTACAACATGTAAAATTATTTTATTGGCCATAAGATGAAATGTACCCAGGACTTGTAGTTAAGAGCTAGCAGTTTTTCCCTTAGTTCCAAAGATTCTTATCCTCAGTACTGTGCAAATTTCCTCCCGCCAGAGATTGCAGTCTGCTTACGAATGAAAAGTCTGAGACAAAGGTAACAGGCCCTGACATTCACACATTTCTGCTCAGTGGGTTACAACTTAAACATGGGTATGAATAAAATAATATAAAAATATTTCTCTCATGTAGTATTATCTCCATTTAGTCTTTGTTCTGCTCAGATAGTTCCTCTAGAATTACCTAAGTTTGGGTTATTTTGAACAGGCAACCAGAATATAAAACACAGAAACAGTCCCCAGTGAAATTTCAGAATTACATATTCAATTTTTTCCACAAGGCTCTTGTGATGATGACTGTAAGAAGTTTTACGTGTTGCAAGACTCTATCAGTATTTAATCCGCAACTGAAGCAAAAAAGGGTGCTTTACTGGGTTTAGAATTTATGCATGTTGCCCAATAAACAAGACTTCACACATAGTACACCATACCACTATTCTTTCTTCATCAGTATAGAAAGTCAACTGGACTTTCATTCTTTAGAGAGACAGACACATTTTCCAGCACATAGCTAACTTCAAATTCATCAGCTATCAACATTCTCCAATAACATCTCAATCATTTTCTTGGGGAAAAAGAAAGAAGAGAAAAAGAAACAAGCAATCTACAATGCAATGAATCAGACTGTTACACATATAGTGTATTTCTAGACAGAGGATGTTAGTGAACATTTCTGTAACTTTCTTCCCAGTTATTAAAATTGTATTATTACTATTATTTCTATTATTAAATTCATAGAGAAAAAAGAAATAGTCTGTCATTGGGACCAAAATTTCTTAAAGGGCATATTCATTAACAATAATTTCAGTAATTAATCACACCTAAGTTTGCAGAAATTCCATCCTGCAAGAGTGTTGATGTAATTTTGTGGCAAGTAAAATCTTTCCATCTGAATGCCTGAACTCCTGCCTAAGTAGAAAAATTTGTCATGAACATAAAACATTAAGAAATGGCATTTTCTTAATGTAGTATTGTACATTTTTCTCTTGCATATACCCTGACTGTATTCATAAACAGGCCTGCGGGAAAAGAACAGCAAACAAACAAGATTGGATAAATCTGCAAGGTTTCCATTTCCCAGTTACCAAAGAAGTGGTTGCAAGCTGTATTCGACACAGGACAGCAGCAGAGGCAGGTATGTTTTTGAAGAGGAAAAAGCAGTGGCCACATGGGGTGGGAAACACCAGGGCAGGTAGCACAAACCCTTTCCACCAGTGAGAAAAGCAGTGCTCTGTGATTACCCCAGTTTTCCCTCAGGCATCCAAACCCATCAGGGTTCCCTGCCAAGCTCCTGTCACCCATTGGGAACCTCATTAAGAAGGGTCCACATCTCAGTATTATTAGAATAAGCTAGTTTTAGTTATAGAAATGTGAATTAGGCAGTATTGTTACAAGCATGCACAAATTATACAAATCAATTACTATCTGGAAAACAAACTGGCTTATATTTACCACTGATCAATGATACAGCAGAATACTTAATGATACCTAAGCATTTTCAGAGCATGCAAGCTGTGCCAACAAAATATATAAACTCAAGAGTCTTGGACATCTACCTAGAGCGCTTTAGCTGACGCCTCTGGACTCTGATGAGTTTACTGTGTATGTATCACAAACCCATAACTATCAGCTGCCACAGATGAATCCTTCAGTGCAGGTTTAGGATGAGATGAAGAATGGAACAATTCATTAAAAAAGACATTCATTTACAGAAAGTTGGAGCTATTAAAAGAAAAAAAATGACAGAATAAAAACTGCACTCTGGATGTAGCTGCCACTGCAACGACTCACATCCATAAGTCCTTCAAGTATTACTATGACAAAGTTTTTGGTGAAGTGACCTCATTGGAAGAGACTTGTGATAGAACTAGAATTGAATCATGCAGATCATTAGCTGAACAAGCTGTTTCCTTTCAGATAATGTTTTATTTTGCCAGCTTTCAAGAATATTGTCTTCCCATTTTTTCCACATTTTTCTGGGCAAGTTTATAGTAATGTTCAAATTCAACATTTTCCAGCTATATTTTTTCCAAATTAAAAGTATTCCTATATGATCAATCACTTGATCATTATCAATGTACAGCATAACATATATGTTGCTGTAACATGTTTACATGCATGCAGTTTGCTTACAGCAAATACAACATCATGCAACTTCCCCAAAATCTCTTTCACCCCAACTACAGAATTCCTACCTCATGACAGGAGAAGAGCCGAACTCCTTCCATCTGATGGAAGACTGGGTAGTGGGTGTTATCAATGGTATCACGGCGGTAGACATCTCCCACTGCCAGAAAGGCATCTAGGCCAGAGTGTATCAAGTCCCACTGATGAGCTGATGTATGTGCTCTTAGCATGTGATCACGATTCAAATAATAGTTATCCTCTTTCCTTCTGCTGGCATGGTTTTGTGGGATAAGCAAACTATCAAAATTCTGCTGTACTGTAACCACTGGAGAAAGACTGTCATAGACAGAAAAGAGCGGAGTCCCACGGCGTCCCGTATATTGTTTGTAAAAGTGGTCCTTCACCTGCTCCTTGATTAGCCACAAAGGGTGATGCTTTTTGTTGTGCAAGTTCTTCCCCACCTTGGAAAGAATCTTCTCTGTGACATTGCTGTAGTCATCTTGAGGATAAGCTTTACCAAGTATTTCCACAGTATTTGAGCAGGGGGTGTTGGCAGCAAAATCTGAAGGTACAGACTTTGATGAAGAATGCCTTGAATGACTGGGAATTCCTCTTACCTTTACTTTTGGTGACAAAGTTGTTTTAGAATACTTAGCTACTCTCATGAATTTCCAGAGCATTGCCATTGTAAACTCTTTTATGATCTAGAGAAAGAAAAAAAAATAGAGTTAGAAAATGCAACCTTGCTGCAGGAATTGCTAGTATCTCAGGGATAAGTGAAATCCAAATGGCTGCTTGATTAATATGAGAAAGTTGCCATTATAAACCATGATTTTTGACTTCAGAAAAGGGAAAATACCCTTGTGATCGAATTCCAGCTAGGATATCTTATTCAATTATCAGTCTTCTGCATCACTGCATCAGTATTAATAACTCTACACCTAGCCCTAACCCCTTCCAGATATTGCTACTCTTTACAGCTGAATAAACATCGGGCCTTTGAAACAGTATTTTTCATCCGGTTAAAATATGAGGCAATAACTGAATCCTACGTGTGAGAAACTCAGAAATTCAACAACGCCCTTCAGCACTCAGGGACTTGCTTACCATAAAGCTCCAAGCATTAACTTATTGTTAGATCGTCTGCCCCCATTAGCAGAAGCTACGGAAGCTGTTCCACATCAACCTGATGCATGTGACATACACTATGCAATCATCACTAATTCTTACTTAATGCCAGAAAAAAACAGTTTAACCTTTCAAACCACTGAACCACTCTGAAAAAAACAGATGGCCAGACCACAAGGCATATATTTATATATAAATAGCATATTGAGTTCACATATGAGTATTGCACAGGATTCACAATAAAGGTTCCACATAGTCAGAACCAATGTTGGCATTCTGGGGTGACCACAAACCCCCCTTTCCGTATGTTCCCAGAATAGCTATTTGCACGGCTTACACCTCTGCCAAATATCAGGAAGGTGAACAAAGTGATGAGATTCTGAAAGATTTCTGAACCGAACAACTCGTTTCCTATCAAAGTGCCATCTTTACACATTTGCCCTGTTCACAAACAGGCTTTGTGCTTCACATGTACACAGCTGCATTACTCTCTAGTGTAATTCCAAAGAGATAATTTCAAAACCAATGAGTTTTGAGGATCATGAGCCCTTCAGTCACTCTAAATATATAAGCCCGTTTCAAGATGCAAAATCCCTTGAAAATCTATAGTTCACAAATATTAGCACAGGTTCCAGTGAAATAATTAAGCCTTACAATTTCCTTATTACAGAATGGGAAAACAGTGGCACTAGAAGTTACGTGACTGGAGAAAGGCATCTGTGCTCCAAACAACAAACTGGTTTGTATTTCTTCATGAACCCAGAAATCCAGGACCACAAGTTTCCTGGGTGAAAGAATTTCCCGTGACAGTCTTCTTAAAGAAATGGGGGAAGAAAGGACATAAGCAGTGAACAGACCACAGTCTTCAAGGGATAGCTTTCCATCTTTACACTAGGGTTACAGTATCTGGCTGGCTTTCCATGGAAGCATAAGAGGAAAAAGTGTAAAAAAAGAACAAACAAGCTAAGATTATTTTTCATACTCTTAAGCTCCAAAAATATAAATGCACATAGAATAGACACATTCTAGAATACAGTGCCCAAAACCCAGATCTGTAAAAGATTAGTATGTTCATATTTGGCTTCCTTTCTTCTGGCTTACGCCTGGGTGTTCTCTAGAAGTCTATTTCCTGAAGTAATTGTATCTCAATAAATCAAAATAAAGGCAAGTTGGGTAGTCAGAAATTAAATTTGGCAGGGCAGCGTAACATTACTAAATATTTGGTTTAATCCTTTTTCTAGTTGAATATCTTAAGAAAAAAGAGCAGCCACAACTTTTATCTAGTTTTGAAACTTTTAAGAAGGATTTTTTTTTTTAAGAGTTCACAAAATTGTTTCACCAAATTAGTTCTTGGCCATTACTGATAAGGTTCTTCCATAAATGAATTCACATACACACACCAGAAACCCCTCTGACAGACTAAATGAGGGATAGCCTTACGTTTTGAAAAGAGGCTCCATTTTCTCTAAACATACATTCTCCTTCATGGAAAGTGAGTTCTCATTTTCAAACAGCTGCTTGAAATACTCAGTTCTAGCCAGATAATGAATTCAGCTTCAGTAAATATGACCATCTGCCCATACTTTTATTTTTCTAAAAAATCTGATTCAAAACTTATACATAACTATAACATATGAAAAAACTCTCGTGACTCTATCGTGAGTCTCGTGATGTTTGCTGCTTTGCTAAATACCATTCCTGTGAGAATTAGACAACCATATGAGGAGTTAACTTTCACATAAACAGCTCTTCTCATAATTATAACTTTATGAAAAAGAAATTGGAACATGAACCATAAGTGGGGGGGAGGGGGGAGGGACTTTGTTTCTTTTAAGACTCACGATTAAGGGAGACTAACATACACATCTCTCAGTATACGTAATGAGCAACACTGCTATCAGTTTCTGATAGTTCAGAAACGCTAATTTTCCTGAGCAAATGATATATACTCTTCACAAACTTGTACAGTAGAAAATCCTACAGATGAACTTGTATCAGAGTTTTCATCCTAACGTTATGCTTGTACCTTAAATAGTTAAATTGCATTACTATGTGCACTGTTATTCTAATCAAAAGCAAAATCTACAGTGATCAGTAAGAAAAAAAAGTTAGTTATTCAGTGTTATCCAATGAGTTAGCCAATGTCCAAGTACTGCAAACAACAGCAAACAAGCAGTAAAGGAGGCATCAACATGGTATCACACAAGAGCACCAGAAACATTGGAGTCCTTCAGCAGTGCTCTTCTGCTCCTCTCTCCCACCACAGACTCATGCATGCTACTTCCAGCATCATTACAGAAAAATGGTATTGGACTTAGTTCAACTCAACTGGTGATAAACTATATTTGGGGAGAGAAGCCATAGAGAAGGAAGGAAAAAGCCATGTTTATACTCTTTATACCGTACAAGAAACCTTCAAATCAAAGAAATGTTTACCAGGGAAGAAAGCAACACTGGAAAATAAAGAAATCTCTTTACCTTTCTGCTAGCAATAAATAACTGATGTTAACGATACACTAATTACTTACATTCAATTGTAATAAACAGACAATTATTTCTAGTAAACATCTATCTAAAGGTCTGAAAAAGCACAGTTTAAATTTATAATTTTATTCCTTCATTTCCACCATACTTATTATTTGGCAGTAAAACAAAACTGGTTTCTGTGCACACTGACAAAACCCGAATCCCACAGCAAAGACTGCCAGCCAGCTAACAACCACAGCAAGCCAAACGGCAGCTGTAGGTCCTGTGGCTGAAAACAAATACATCAATGGGAAATAAACACTGAACAACCACCACTGGCATCTACGATCCAAAGATGGCAAAGCACTCCACCAGCATTACCAGTGGGTCACACGCTCTGGGCTTGACAGTGGCTCCGATTCCCAGAGGGAGCCTAGGCAGGGTTTTAGAAGCAGGCTGCCCCATCAGCAGCTCCCAGTGGGGCCTCTCAAAGCACCGCAAGTGGACGTGCAAGCACCAGGCCCACCACCTCCTATTACACAGGTCCTTACATTGACGCTGCCACTGCCACATTCCCGGGTTCCTCAGGGGCTCCTCTAAAGCTCCATGGGCCTGTCCCCGTACCTCAATCTCCATACTGGGATGTCGAATACAACTGCAGGAACTCAGATCTTTGATAGGGATGATATCGTACATTATGTTTTAGCAATACATTTAGAACCATGTCTGCATGTGGGTATGAGCTTTTGAGCAGCTTCAAGGTAGACCAGAGGGCAGGAGGTGGCACCTATGCCACCCAGGGATGAAGGCATCAGAACAACCCTGTTCGTGCTGTGAATAGTCCAGGCACAGATGTGAACACACGCACCAATGTCAGTCCTCTACCACAGACCCCGTGCCATTTCTACAGCAGTTTCAGCGGATGGGCAAGGCTCTTTCATCTCCCACAGAAAACCGGCCATTCCCCCTGCAGCACCACAGTCAACATTTCACATGCAGAAGTACACCACAGTCAGGAGCTTAACCACAGGGAAACAGTAGACAGAAGACCAAAAAAATATCGTGACTTTGGAGCATATGCAAAAGGCAGTTTGATTTGATAAGGGATCATATTGCTGTACTGTTAAGGCATGTCTTTTCATGTCTAAATCCAGGTTTCCGTGTCACAGTACAGCAAGGATTAAGACAGTATTACCATAGCTGCAGTAGTATTTGTCACAATTCCTCTCTACTCCACTGAGGTTTAGGAAAGAATCATAGACTCAGTGCAATTCTTCCTTACGCCTGCCTTGAAAAAGGAGGAGAAAGGAGGGGTAGTTTAGCAGCTCACAACGAAAAGAAAAAGGACTGTGCAGCAGCATTGTTTTATTCACCCACTGCTCCTGGAAGAGTGGAAGAGTGAGAGCGCTCTTCTTCAAGCAAACTAGAGCCCACCAGTGACGCAAAGGGACCTGCCTTCAGGACCATTTGCCAGGTATTTGCATCTGTGAATCAAGGGTATCCCCACTCTCGCTGACCGCTTTTCTGTATGCCTTGTGCTTTTTATTGTTTATAGCTGCAGAAACACAGATGGACTACTGCATACATAGACTGAAGTACATGACGGGTTTGAAATCAAAATTCTACAAAGATGAGAGTCTGCCTCCTATCCAAGAATAGCTAATTAATGCAAGACTCTGAAGTGCCATGGAAAATGTTAGAAAAGTTGGGCTGCCACCATTTTGTGATGTGACAGCTTTTATCTACCGTATGTGTGGGGAGGGGAGTTCAACCAACATAGCATATGTTAAAACAAAAATTATAAACATATGCTAGGCTGCTAAAATTGGACATTTACCAGTCTGCTTAGCAATATAGCTAAGCATTGGATTTTAGTTTTGAAAACTATGTAGGCTTACAGCAGCAAAAATCATTGTATTGCCATGACCATATCTACATTGCATAGGATATAGCAGAAATTATTTTGCATGCAATACTAATAATGAGCTCAGGCATTTTTCAAGCTCATTTTACAATGCAGATATATTGTTGCTCATCAGCAGAGACTTTCACTCTCATTGAGCATGCTGAGTTTATGTTACACACACAGATCTCTGAAATAGCCTTACAGATAACTTAGAACGGATCCATTTTAGAGCCTGACCTTCCAAGGGCAGAGCATTTTCAGATGTCCCCCATGATGGCTAAACACCCAATGATATTTTATTTAATAAATAATAATAAATAATAAAAAATAAATAA
>NW_009604103.1:0-4374 GCF_000690535.1 Cariama cristata
AAGTGCCGGCCCAGCCTTCAACGGTGACATCTCCAGACTAGACAAACCCAAAATCTCTAGTAGAGCAGGGCACTCACTGGCCACAAATTTTGTTGATTGGTGGCAAATTTTATGGATAATGTGCCATAGTTCAGCAGTTTGGGTAGATTCCCAGTACTGCTTAGCCAAGAGCCAAGATAACAGGCAACCTTTTTGAAGCAGTAACTTTGGCCTTGCACAGCCTTTCCTCTAGAAAATGGCTGCTGAGAAGACTTTGGCCCTTGTTCAGATATCACATAGCTAGCATAACTTTAGTAACTGCTGTACATCCAAAACCTGCTGTACAGGCAATGCCAGGTTATTTTGCAGATGGACAGTCAGTTCAAAGAATCTCTTCTGTGTAAAGTTTTGGAAAATACATGGAAGAGATGAGAAGTGGAGAAGTATGTCCCACACTGAGGAAGAATAAGTAATATTTTGGCCTGATTTCACATTTTGTACTTCTACAGGTTGTCAGAATATATAGAAGTATTGAAAAGTGCTTGCAGGCAATTTAGAGCTACCTGATAGTACTGGGGAGATTGAGTCAGTGAATGTTTGATTTTTGAACTAAAATATTAATTTTGTAATAATACCAAGGAAACTGTAGTCTTCCTACTCATATATACTAATATTCTGACATTCGCAAACTGTATGAAATATATTTTTGGTAGACTATGGATAGTAGTGATTCTATGAATGGATAGTTGCAGAAACTGCCCTAGTAGATAAATGAATGTGATTTTAAAGAGATGCTGAGATGATCCGAAGTAAGGTGCAAGTTTAGCCTACTTCCTCTCTCACATGTTACTTAGAATGCTTTGTTCTAGCTAATCAACTGATATTAATCATTCAGGTACCATGAAATACGTACAAGCCCTAGGGATAGTACTGTTACATTTATCTTACTGTGACAGAACTGGTGCAGAACTGCCTTAAGATATCTGTATTCCTACAGTGTGTATAATGTCACCTGGAGCTACCCCATGAACACATGGCAGACTCATCAATTCTGTGAACTTGCTCCTTCTCTGCTAGCTGATATAGGGAGTGTAGAATGGAGACGGGAAGAGAGAAGAAATTATGACCTTAATTCTAAAGCAAATATCTGTGGAAGGGTGGAAAAACATGGAGAACTATTCCATTTATGTTGGGACTGTCTTATTTATACCCTATCTCATAAATGAAAAACTAGTTCCTTTTCATTTTTTTTTAAAGTGAAAGTTACATTGATAATCAAGCTGCCCTTGTAATTATTATCTTTTATCTTCCCCACTTGATATCTTTTTGTGAAGAACAGGCATTTGAGAGGGGTTGTATTTGCTCAGTGAGGTTGATAGCAAAAGGTTTTCACGACTTGGATAATTCATTTAGTACTTTAATGCATTTCATTTGGAGAGTCTTTTCCTCCCTATATATTAAATGGGCTGAAGGGTATGGAATCCACTCCTGAACCACAGTGTGTCAAAATGGACAACGTAGCTTGAAATTATGCACATGAAAACTCGATTTTTAATAGTTTTTTGGTATTTGGCTTGTTTGTCTGTTTGCTTCATTTAATCATTATTCACAATTAAAACACGCAAGTATGTGGTATTTCCTAGGCTTTTGTCAGATGAAAAATGGTGGCCTTGTTCATATCAATTCTAGGCCAATTTTATTCTGTTTAGATTCTGTCAAAATATCATGTGACATGATCCTCATGGGTTAGAATAGCGTTCTGACCTCTTATGAGGGTTGTACGTATATATTCTATTCTTCTAGTATAATTTGTTGTTCCTAAATGTGTTTGTTCATAGACACAAATGTATTTGAATAAATATGCCATCTTTTTCAATTTTCAATACCCTTGGAAAACTGAAGATGGATTAATCTGGAGCTTGGTTTTAACATTCTTTGTCCTTCCAATGGGGCTGGAAAATCAGACATCAAGTACTTTAAATACCTTACTTTGTTCTGTAACACTCATTTATTTATCTTTTTGTTGGTCAGAATAATGTACATATATTGCAGTGAATTGTGAGTCAACAGAGATCTTCAGACTGCCGCTGACTGCTAAATCAAAATGATGCATCTTCTATTTTTTCTACAGTTCTAGAAGTTGCTTTGTACAGTGATTGAAAAATCTTGATGAAGAAGAAAATTCAGGACCTAGTTCACAAGGAGGAAACTCGAGTAGAAAAAATTCAAAAGAGATAACTTCTCTTGCAACAGGTTTATACTGCTCTTTTTTATTAGCTTCAGCAGAATTAATCCTCATACACAGTAATCTAAGGGTAAGCAAAATCATGTCCTAAATCTTTAGATATAATTTCAAAGAACAGACTGATAAAGATGTACTCTGGCATACTTAGCTTCAACCAATTGAAGATTTGGAAACTAAAATCTCAAATTACTAAAAGATTGCATGTTTTTAAAAGGGAAATTAAAATTAACTCTTACTCAACTAATGTGTATCAATCACATGAAAATTCAAAGCTCTTTTGGCTGTTCTAATTAGATATATTATTTATACTAAGATTAATGCTTCAAGGAAATATTTAGATGCCGCTAATTTTAAACTACTAGATTTAAGTGAAAAACTGAAGGTTCTTTGCCATGTAATAATCTCATGATTGTTCTTGGATTTACACTGCATAGAAAGGAGTGCTGTGGTTTAGTGAAGACCTGCAGTCAATGGAGTGGAAAGTAAAGGGTATTAGACCAGAAAAAGTACCCTCTAAAGGAATTGTTCCATCAACACAGAAAACATAAATATCATATATATAAGAGTATTTGAATTTCTTTTATACATGTATATATACAAACATATATAAAAAGATATATTATGCATACATACATATAAAAACAAATTTTAAAAATAAAGTATAGCTGTTCATTACAAGATAATTAAAATAAATTTTGTCCCAAGTTAACACATCCTACTTCTCTACATATCAAAATGGGAGTTGTCCCTACCAGACTTACAAGGGGTAATGAGTGCTTTCTAATGCTTGAGGCAGACACATTAACCATCCAAAAACTTCTCCAGTCTCTTCTGGTGGACTTTGGACTAAGTCAAAGCATCCTAATCATGCCTGCCACCTTCTATACTGTCGTTCCAATTCACCTGGTTTCTTCATACTTCAACATTTTCAGCAAACTTTTTTCTTATCTACATAGAATCTTAGAATGGTTTGGGTTGGAAGGGACCTTTAAGGGTCATCTAGTCCAACACTCCTGCAATGAGCAGCAACATCAACTAGATCAGGTTGCTCAAAGCCCCGTCCAAACTGACCTTGAATGTTTCCAGGGATGGGGCATCTACCACCTCTCTGGGCAACCTGTTTCAGTGTTTCACCACCCTCATTGTGAAAAATGTCTTTCTTATATCTAGTGTAAATCTACCTTCCTTTAGCTTAAAACCATTACTGCTTGTCCTGTCACAACAGGCCTTGCTGAAAAGTCTGTCCCCATTTGGAGAGAAAAATTAAATACTCAAAGTAATGAAGAACATACATTAAGCTCATGACTCATTTTAAGACCCTTCTTCTTGAGAAGCCAGCTTCTCCTCCAAGTGAGTCACATTCTGACTTTAACACATATCTCAGTTACTATATATTTATGCATTGCATCACATCTTATGCTGAATTACTAGGTCGGATCCTGAGTTCATCTGAGCAAACTTAATATGATTTTTCTCAGATAGAAGCTTGCTGCTACCAAAGATTCCCTCCAACAGAAGCAAAGCATGTCCTTCTGTTGCTTCCTTTGCAATTGCTCTATTGGTCTTCTGATCTTTTTCTGATCCAATTAGCAAAAAAAAAAAATTATGCTGGGTTGCTGAGATGTATTTGCTCACCTTTTGGTCAATTCCTCAACAGTCAGTTTAAGCAGTGACAGAGTTGGCACATAGGAGGTGGCAGAATGTTGCAGAAATTCAGGAGATGCACAGCAGAACTTTGTGAATAGTAAAACCTCTGATTTTGGTGTCAGCAAGCTACTAAATTGACTCATCTGTACTGTTTATCCATGTCTCTATTTGCTAGGCAGTAATTTTGGTACCCTTATATAAATAAACATTTGTGATCTTCTTGTTTGTTCTACCTGTGAGTTTAAAAGTCTCTTGTAAATACACCTCTGACTTCATCAGACAGAAGAAACCCACCCACCAACTAATTCAGTACTTTGCCTTTCTGTCTTGATAAAATATGAAGATATTTAAATTGACATCTTATCTGAGTTCATTTTCACTGTCATTCTCTGAAAGGTTAATGTCTCCACAAACTCATTTGGACTCGTTTAGCACAAAAAAAGCATTTTCACCTCCAGCTGTGCAATGATATTGCACCATAGAATCACAGAATCATAGAATCA
>NW_009604104.1:0-3139 GCF_000690535.1 Cariama cristata
ACAAAACAAAACAAAACCCAAAAAAACTTCCTAGAAATCTGTTTCCAAGGAAACTTTTCCATATTTTGTAAATTGGACAGTAAATTGCATGAGTAAACCAGCTGGAGACAATGTACTAGTGTCTTTCCACTGTGACTGAAATGAAACTTTTAAGGTGTACCTTATGAACATGACTTTTCCCAGACAATACATTTCTTTTATTCCCACAAGTCATGAAAGTCTAGAATTGTATTGCCAGGTTTACAAATCAAAACCAAAAAGTCACAAGCTTCTTTGGAACAGTAAAGTAAATTCTTTGTTACATGTAGTTTTTAAATATCTCTGCTAGGCAAACTTGAATTTCCAGCATGACAGAAGCATAGCTCTGAAAATCTCTGGTGAAAATCTCTGGTTGTGTGCTCAATACACTAGAGCCTTTGGGCTGTGATTGTTGGGGAATTCCCATAAACAGCACTAATGACTGTTGAATAAAAGAGGATTGCTTTGGTATTATTTCCTATAAATAATATTGGAGTTGGTTTAGACACAACTACAAATGACAGCAGGAGAAGAACAAACTTATCCTTGGCAGATGTTTCATGGAGAGGAATTGGGATGCACGTCTGCCAGGAAATCTTATTCCAGTCTCCTCTTTCCTATGAGACTGGAAGTTGCCCTACAGAATAATGCTCTTATTATTGAATATACAAAATCAAGCCCAAATCTGATGCCATCCTCTGGTTGGGGTAGGGTTTGTACATCATATCCTGCTTCCCTCAGTCAGCCCCTTCCATGTCAATGATCTTTTCTAACACAGATCTCCAGTTATCTGTACTCAACTACAGCATTGCATTCAATGAAAAATTTCACTCTATAAGTTTAATTTCCACTGGCCTGAAGTACCATATGGAGGTTTTGGTGAAATACAAAATGAGTACTGAGCTGGCTAGAAATGACAGGTTAAAAAGGCTGATTATTTTAATGAAAAATTGAGCAGGAGGTAGAAGTGTAATTGGTTTACAAAATCTTTATTTCATTAACATTTTCAGTTTCTAGTTCTTGTTTTTTTTAAAAACTAAATTTAATCTTTTTCCCCAGAATAGTCAGATTGCAGTTTCCAGTTTTGGAAGACACAGATATCTTTCAAAAATTGATTGAAGAATATTTGAAATAAATGTGGTAGGCAGAAATACTTGCTACAGTTGCACAGAATAAACCAAATACATATGTATGGATCAGGTTTATGGAATCCTATTTTAAACTGTGTTACTTAGTTTGCTTGAATGCATCATTTTACTTTTTCAACACCTTTCAAACCTATTGTGCCATTGCGCATGTGAAAACAATTTGAGTCCAACTGGTTTAGTCACCAGTTGGTACAACTCAAGCTCTGATAGCAAAATTAAGATAAAACATATGTTGCTACCAAAATTCTACAAGTGGAAATAAGGACATTTGAAATTTCTTGCATAGATTGTTCCCACCCCAATTTTTAACTGAAATGTAGTTCAGAAAAGGTGCGAAAATAATGCATCTACTTTGACAACAAGGCTTAAATTAACATACCTATTGGAGCTTACAATTTTTGCTCAACACTAGCACTCATTAACCATTCCTGGATAAAGTTTGAGAGATTTATGTACCTCTCTCGGAGATCAGTAGTTCTCACTGAATAGTCGGATGTTGTGAAAACCTAGATATAAGCAGATCCACTTCTGTTGTCCATACCCAGTAGCTGTAATGTTGCTCAAAAATGTCAGGAATTTGCCAGCTTCTAGACTTCATACTGGATAATGAGACTACATATCTTCCTGTAATGCAGCACTGTCCAGAATTATTTATATGCTGAAAATAAATTTTGCTGTGCTAGACATAGTAACGAGGGCATATAGGCTATGTACGTTGCCCGTAGTGTCCAACTTAAGCAACACAGAAGCTTGTGGGGGAACTCAAGTTCCTGACCCCATTTCTTCTCTCCATTTCTCTTACCACATCCAGTCACTCAAACAAATGCCCCCAAATATCTTTGGACAGCTAGTTTTGTGGCCTTTGCTATTATTAACGGAATTTCACTAGAGCTGCTGGAGAAATGTCTCCAATTTACAAAACTCTATGGTGATTTTTGTTAATGTTTCTCCTTTTTCACTCTTTTTCTTTAACCTTTGATGACTCAGATTTTTTGCATGTCAGTGACTTTTGGTGGTTCCTTTGGGTGCTGCCAATATAAACTATATTCATTTCAAAGTTTCAACATGTACAATTTGGGCAGTGGAGTCATGCTGTGAAATCCTTCATGCCATTGTTTTCAAACATGCAAAAGGCTTTTAAAATGGATACCACTCCCTTGCCTGCACACTAGCTTCCAGTGATCTGGAAATATACTATGTGAAGAAAGAAATGTAGCAATTGCTTTGGACACAATAGTTATTGTCAGCTGTGAATACTGATAGGCCACTAACGAGATACCTAGTACCCCAGGCACAGAAAGTTCCTAGAAATGTTTCCATCTGAGAATGATAAATTGGTGAATTGTGCCATGAATTTTGCTAATTGGACTACAAAAGCTGTAACCTCATGGAAGTATTGTTTGTTGGAGAAAGGAACCCCTACAACAATAGATAGCAACCTGGCACAGCCCTCTCTGCAAATCACGCATGCATTCAGACAAACTGAAACATCTCACCCTTGCTGAATTAATTCACAGATCCCAAACATCAAAGGCATCTGGCCTTTGCTCTGCTACATCCAAGTGTCAGATATGCTTTCACATCCGCACATGGCCCTAATTTTCTAAGGTTACAGGTTTCTGTTTGAGAACTGTGCACATGGGTGAGTTTATCCCTATAGCAAGTGTGCAGTGTTAATGTCTGAGTATATTCACAAAGATCCGTCCACTCTCCCAGGACAGAAGATGCTATGCTCCAACCAGTGCCACTGCCACTACATGGGATCACGTCTGTCCCACTCCAGAAATCTGGCACTGATATGTATCACATGTCCTGTACTGCACCTATAGGTGCAGACATCTCTGCCATCAGCTAGACCACACACGTACAGCAAAGACAATAGAAGTCAGGTCTACTACTACTACTTGAAGGCTCTGCAGATGGATCTGGACAGGCTTGATCGACAGGCTGAGACCAACTGTATGAGATTCAAC
>NW_009604105.1:0-6916 GCF_000690535.1 Cariama cristata
ATGACCTGAAAGGAGGTTGTAGAGAGGTGAGTGTCCATCTCTTCTCCCAAGTAACAAGTGATAGGACAAGAGGAAACGGCCTCAAGTTGCACCAGAGGAGGTTTAGATTGGATATTAGGTAAAATTTCTTCATCAAAAGGGTTGTCAAGCATTGGACCAGGCTGCCCAGGGAAGTGGTGGAGTCACCATCCCTAGAGGTATTTAAAAGATGTGTAGATGTGGCACTTGGGGACATGGTTTAGTGATGGACTTGGCCATGCCAGGTTTACAGTTGGGATTGATGGTCTTAAAGGTTTTTTCCAATCTAAATGAGTCTAAATGCAGAGGCCAGCTGTGTGTATAAACTAGCTTGCTTTCAGGCAAGACATAAACAGATCAGTAAGATAAACAGTAAAAGTCTGTATTCATATTTATTTGTTTAGCTGTTATGAATACAGATAACAGAAAACCTGAGGAACTAGAGTGACTTTATGTCAGTTCATCTGTAAAAGATCATGCATAGGGATAACTGATTGGTAAAAATTGATGGAGTAGAACGTTGCAAAAATCTGTTTATATGAAAATGCTGGTGAAGTTCTTTTTTTCCCCTGAAAAAATGTTCTTAATGCAGGAAAATCTGGGAGACAGAAGGGAGAGAAGATTTGCAAACAGAATGAAACATACAGTTTTGAGATTTTTGAAGCAATGCTTTTAGTTCAAAATTCTCTTTGTACTGGATCTTTTTTAAGTTTCTGCAATAAACCACATGTTCTAATATATAGGAAAGTCAAAGCCAATTGTTTTTATTTGCCCATATGTAGAACTTTAAAACTGGAGGAACTGTTGAATGCAGAATTTCTGAATGTTGAAATTTTGGCTATTTTGTTGTGAACTCATTAGAGAAATGTCTAACATTTCCCTCAGTGGAGGGAAAGATAAATCTTTAGGAGTCACCAGTCCTGTTTCCTGTAGGTGCCTGCCTAGTGTAGGATGGAACAAATCTGCCTCTGGAGATCTCTTTAGTCAATGAGTTTTGATGGACAAGAAATGAGTGATGTCAATTAAACTTCTAACTTTTAGGGAGCTAGTCTTAGATGAAATGAATTCCCTAAAGGATCTGAGAAACACTTGCATTGATTTCAAATCAGTTTTAGCTCAGAGCACCCAGCCTTTAACGAAACTGATTGTAAGGAAAAATGGGGTGGTGAACTCAGACCCATACCCTGAGAAGCAAGAAATTAAAAAATAATTATGAACTTGAATAATGGAAAGTAAATGTTTTTAAACTTATTCCAACATGTGTTCCACTCAAATACATTGGTCAAGTACAAGGGAAGAAAGCAGCTTTAGCCTTAAGACACTGCACACAGCTTATGGGAGTAAATTTTGACAGTCTGATTTCTCGTTAAATTCAGTTAAGATGCCCTGACCAGCCAGACAAATTGCAGATAAAATATTCAAGCTTTTCTCAGAGGCCTTGACACCTAGCTGAAGACTTTCTTTATGACCCAAAGGAGATCTGGTGGCATAGGTGGCATAGCTCAAAATGCTCCTTCCTCACAGACTGCACATCATCCTCTATCACAAGTTTCTTTCTGCATCTTCTGTATCTGCTACTTCTACATTTCCATATTCAATTTCCATATTCTCTTCTTTTCTTTCCTGATATTTATCCCAGTGTATATGCTTTATTTACTCAGAGTAATACCTAAATGATTTTACTAATTTGAAACTTTTAACATTGGATTTACTGTAAGTTATCCTTAAAAATTTTCAGCACATTAGAACAGAATACGAATTCACCCTGTCGGATGCCAGTTTTGCTGGACTACTTGCTTTATTGGGTTTGGTGGTTTTTTGAGTGTGTTTAGTGTAAGTTCATTCCTAACATAAGTCTGCTTCCACTAGCAAACTTTTGTCAGAAATAGATTTGCACAAAAGACCAATTTTCTCCAATAAGCCTGTGTAAAGTAGATACTTCTTTCATGACTTTAACACAGTTAAGTTTATAACACATTTGAAAACAGGAAAGATCACTGTATTTCAGTTTTCTTCTGTAAAAGGAGGTCTTAATTGAGAATTTGATCCCTCTTACCTGATTGTAGTCCTTAAAAAGACAAGAGTCATAGTCTAACCAGTCATCTATAACCCAAGAAGAAAGTCACAACTACAGGGAGCAATTCATCCCATTTTAAATACAGCAGCTGTTTGACTGGAATAAATCACCCACAGAAATGGCAATCTCTTTTTTTCCTTTGCTATGTAGCTTAATCTTAACCACTAAGCTTCAGACAGAGATGACACAAACCTTTACTGAGGCTGCAGAGCTTTTCCCTGAGTACAGGTGAGGAGCACCTAGGAGAGGCTGTGCTATCCTCCCTGACACATGAGCTCACTTAACACAGGGGCCCGGCAGATGTGACCAAGGATGGCGCATGCCTAAAGATGTCTCTGTCCTTGTGCCTTGAGGCATCAGGTAACCCAAGACGCACCAGGACTATTGCCACCAAAGTCATCACTCACACCTGACCATAAGCAGGACAAGGGATGTTCTTAACTTGTTGTGCTTTTCTCTGGCAAATATTGAACTTTTGCCCCTTCTTCCATTATGCAGTTTCTATTATATATTTAGCATATTTCCATTACATTTTTCTAACTCATGCTTGTTGTTAATTAAAGAAATACATTTAGCATACTACCGTTTAAAATTACTGTTTAAAAGTACTGTTATATACTGTAATTCTTACAAGTCTATATAAATGCCATTTGTGGTTGCTGGGGAATTGTGTGTCATAAATCATCTGCAGCTTTAGATATTTTTAGTGCTTCCTGTCAATACCTGGCCATAAATCCTATACCATTGTCATTAGCATCCCAGTACAGCTCTTTAAGGAATTTCTTTCGTGGCATGAAGACAAGCTTAACATAGTGATGAATGGTTAGAAAACAGACTGTTTCCCAGGGCGATTTCCCCTCTCCATTTTTATATCTTCACATGGAGAAAAAAATCAGTTTGCTGTTCACTTGATATTGTCACTGAATATTGCAAGTTTGTATAAATTTTGCAAGTTTGTATGAAGGTAAGGGAACAAGAAGCAGAATGTCTCAACACAGATCCTACATCTTTGTGAACCCTTGCCCTCACAGCATGGCAGAAGTTACAAAAATAGCCTGGTTTCCTTACCTAATTTACCGAGTGATCTGAAAGGAGGCTATATGGGAATCACGGGAAAACTTAGATGTAACAGTGGCTTGGAAGTTTAGGGACTCTTTTCCTTCTGTTTCAAGCAGTGCCCTCTAGAGGTTGCTGCAGGGTGCTCTGGGCTCTTTTTTTATATTTATTTTTTCTTTCTTTTTCTATTGCTCTTTTTAGCACTTACAGCAGCACTGGGAAATGAGACATGAACTAAATTATGTTTAGAGATTTATTCTAATTCCCCTGACTAGAGTATCTGTTTATTGCCCGCCTTCTTCCACCCACCCCCCAACAGATAGACTAATTTGGAGCTCAGGGCTGTAAAATGCTCATAATTGTGACTCTAATCCAGAAAAAAACAATCAAAGAACAACAAAGGCTCCTCTGGGACTATTCATGTGCTTAAAGATAAGTGCATGCTTAGTATTCAAAGTGCTTCATGGCAGCAAATTGTAGGATCAGCCGCCTTGATATTAGCAAAACCTTTGAAACAGTTTCTTAGTTTCATTTCTCAAATAATTCTATTTTACTCTGTTCTGTTCTGAGGGAATGAATCTCCTATATAAGAAAATGATCACTTGTTTCTGCTTTATCTGTCCAGTGTACTTTTATATAGTCATATTATTCACAAGATGTAAGGATAAAGAAAAGCCAATTTAGAAAGTCAAGTATCCAGAACTTAACAATTTTAAAAAATTTCAGTATTGGAGTTAGACAAAGTCACAACAACTCCAAATATCCTAACATTACAGTACTGAAGTTATATCTTCCATTTTAGTTTACTCTCTGTTGAAATATGTATAACATGCCATCACTTTAAGCCAGGTTTCCGAGGGAAAAATGCTGACAGGGCCTATTATGTCTGCCCACTTCCAGAGAGTTTATTCTCATAAACTTAAACGCATTCTCCAATTTCCCATAATAATTTAAAAAAAACTGTTAAGTTGTTACATGTTTTGAGAAAATTTTGAGAAAACTTTAAGAAAATTAATGTGCAATTTGAGTTAATTACCCTATTGAGGGAAAAGCAAATAAAAACCAATTCTCATCTATTATGCTTGACTAGCCAGTTAGTTTGTTTGTAATTCTGGTTGGTCCTTATACATATAGTTTCTTTCACAGCTTTTTCTCTAGAAGTTGGCATTGGAGTGCAGAGGGCATATTGAGGAAGAGCTGAGGGCAAATGTAGGGGTCTTAGGGATCTGGAGAGTGTGACAAGGGGATGGAGTTCAGCTGGGGGGGTGTCTCTGGATGTAGAGATTAAAAGAAAACCAGGCTTCATCAGTTCCATAGCTACTGGGGCAGCTGCTTCTCAAATTAAAAAAAAAAAAAGAAAAAAAACACCAAACCATCTTCTCACATTTTCTGAACCTGAAGTCTCATCACTAAACTTCTGGACTTCACTATATATCATCCCAACCTATTTCTACTTTCCTTTGTGAGATTGCTGGTGCTTTTATCCCCTCTCAGCAGCCCATTTTCCCTATTCCCACACCCCTTAAATGTAAAATTAAACTGTAACCTCCTCCTTCCTCTTCCCAGACTGCCAGCTGAGAATGCAAGCAAAAAATCTACTTCATCTGGCTGTGAAATCTGGATTAAGTCATATCTTCTGCGGAGGGTAACTTTGAAGTTAGAACTGAAGCATGCTCTTTTAAGCATTACAAGTCTTTATGTGATTTTTTTTGTTTTCCTTCCCCCCTTCACCCCCGCCAAAACTTGGCCAAATTGTCTTGGGTTTGGCAAGCGCCACAATGTCACATCCAAAGTTATGCCATTGACAGAGTTTCTCAAAGGATAGTTATAAAATACGGACAAAGCGATGTGTCGCCATCTATTTTGGTCTCCAATATGATCGTACCCTTTTTGCAGATTCTTTTCATAAAAAGCCTGAGATAGAAAATTTCAGCTCCAGTGGCGAAAGTTGAATAGGACCGTAAATATTTGAAAGCAGAATTTTATAACAGAATGTGCCAGGTAACCTTATGAATACGTAATACTAAATAGAAAAAGAGAATATAGTGATAGAATGCAAGGCTGTCTCATGTCATGTACATAACAAGCAACCCAGGTGACTAGACATAGATGTCTATTAGTATCTGAGACGACCCAGGGTTTTTGATATATGTATCTCTGGCAGCCTTCTCAGATGGCAAACGGAAGCCAAACTGATCATCTGAGCACATCTTAATTCTCCTCAGATGTCTTTTGTTTAGGTATCTAAATTGAATTTATTGATCTTCACCTGGGTGCCTAGAAGCTAGGGGTGTCTCTGAAGCTTATCAATAAAGAGGAATATGGTCACTTTAAACAGGGTGGATTCCACTACAAATGTAATGTTGTATTTTTTGCATGTTTAGTATCTATATTTCACTTTCTAAGGAAGAATTTCTTAAGGAGGAGACAGTCTGCTATATGTTCCTGGTACTCATGTAAAGATATATCCTTGGGATAGTTGTTAACAGGCATCTCATCTCCCTATACTGCTCATCCAATGAAGGTGAATAGGAACCTGACAAATAGATTTTCACCTTCAAATAAAACCTAATACATCAATGACTATTTTCTCTCCACAACAGCACTGAGGATTTCATAAGTTCCAGAATGGTCTTAGCAGTTCGCTACTACTCTTTTTATGTGGTTTAAAAAAAAAAAAAAAAAAAAAAAAAACAAAAATTTAAACATTTGAATGAAACATCTCATTTGATAGAATTACAAATATTTATAGTTCAGTACATGAATGCTCTAGCTGTTTTGATATTCCAATCAATAAACAATTCCAGTAGCAGTAAAAGCTAAATGCAGCAGCAACAATGCTACTGGATCATTAAACTATTCACAAAATGTATTTTTTTTTCCCTTTCATTTATAATACTCATTGCTTTCAAAGTTTCCTGGAATTAAAGTTTTTATAAAAAAACCCCACAAAATCCCACACTTTGACTTACATGTTTCCATTGTTACATATGAGCTCTCAGCTATTAAACAGACTTTATAGTTTGCACAGTAATGCATTCCAAAATTTACTGCCAACTTGATAACATTTTTAATTTAGTGAAGCAACACTGTAATGCAATAGTGTCCCTGAAGAAAAATCAGTGCCATTATTTTTCTGGTGTTAAATTTCTCTAATGAAATCAATTCCAATTTATGCTGCTTTTGTTATAATATATAACTTGATTTAAAGTGTAAATGCCCTAGCTGTCTGCTATAACGATATTCTAAGTTTCTGCTCACAAACACAATCGGCACTAATGGGATTCATAACTGATCGGAGCCTATCTGGCACAAAAAATACTTGGGAGGGGGGTGATAATGATTATTTTAAGTGTAGCTAGACCACTAATACATCTGACAACTTTGAAATAAGGAAGGAAAAAAGACATTATGAGCCTAGGTGTGACTATGAATTAAAGATGCATTGATGTCAGAGGAATTACAGAGATGGCCGGTGAGTGTGATGTATTTTGTTTATATATAGATGCTATTCACCTTACATGAACTGCTGCATCTGTTTGTGATTGAGAGGCAAGATTTAATCCAATAAGGAACACTTACTGTAATATATTCTGAGAGACAAAGTAGCATAAATGGAGTAACACTTTAGATTATGTTACAAATTACTTCATTTATAATATGTTCGAGTATGATGGGCTGAAACAGAACAATACTCTCTTAATCCTTATGAAAGATGGAGTTTTGTTTGACCTTTTTTTTTTGGGGGGGGGGGGGGGGGGGGGT
>NW_009604105.1:6947-13946 GCF_000690535.1 Cariama cristata
TTCAGTAACTTTTCCTTGCCACCCAGCATCCTGTCTTTGCAGTGTGATAACACGCTGATGGCCTCTGCACAAGGTGAGATTCAGTCCTGATGGGAGCACAGCTCCTATTTCCTACTCAGTGAATCTGTAACCAACAAAGTGGAAAAGCATCCTCAGCTAAATTGTTTATGAAGATTAAACATAAGCTCAAGTAAATATGCATGTGAATATTTAGAAGTTTATTAGCTGAATAAAATAGATCAAATCAATCCTAAACTATCTGTGAATTCTCAGAATATTATTCCTTATTATTTTGAGATACTCATGAAGGTTTGCTTCCAGATGGACTCTGGTCTGGATTCTTTTTCCTCTCTTAAAATAATCATCTCCAAACATCTCACAGGAGTCTCCACACCAGGACATCTGAATCTATTCTGTGATGGATTTCTCAAGGAACAGAGAACTGATTCCTTTCCTTTCCTGAACTTATCTTCCAACGTTTTTTCTCGTCAATAGAACTGCAGGAAAATCTTTACTTAAAACTAAACAAACAACAAAATAAATCTATCGCATTTGTGCAGAATTCCCTTGATTTCAGGTCTTCCTGCTCATTCTTTATTGATTCTGTTCTCCTGGACTCACACATTTGGGATGTAACTCCTCGGAATATCTGCTCATTCTTTCCCCCTCCAGACCCACTATTTGCAATGATTTCAGAGATGAAAAACATGCTACTCACTTCATCCCTTCTGAAGTTGCTGTGGAGAAGCAGTGAAGGGGTAGGGATCAGGTCCCATTTTCTTTGTAGGACAATGAGAGGAAATAGAGATGTCTGAGCTTCTAGGTCTTAATAACTGCTCTTTTATCCTGGAGGAAATGGTGTTTGAGAGAATATTCTTTAACTCTTCTCTTGGTTGCTTTTCTCACCACAGTGTTGAAACAGCTCAAGCAGGGTTTTCCTCAAATACTCTTGAAATGTTTTAAAATATTGGAATAGCTGATAACTAGATGGGATTCACCTCTGACTGAGGACCCAGAAGTAAAGAATTGAGCTGGACAGGTTTAAATTAAGATCCTGCACCTTAGGATCCAGCTAGAGGAGATCTCAGCAGATACAGTCAGAGGAGAACCCAAAGGAGCCAGTAAGAAAATTCCATGTTATTCAGACCAGTCTCATAAAGTGAATGAAGATATTCTCATTTCTGATTTAATTTATGTCAAATTATGATCATTACATACCAGAAATTCCATACATAAATGTTTCATTGGCCAGAATAGAAGCTGCAGCATAACTGCTTTATGAAAATGAGAGCTCAGAACATCCTATTACTAATGTCTGTGCTGAAAATTTTTATTATTTATAATACTTAGGTAGATTTTCTTCTGAATTATTACATATGCTATTATAAAAATAACATTCTTAATTACTGATTAATACAATAATAACACTGAAAATAATTCTTGCTCATGCAATGTCCATATAATTTTAATTTGCTCTTTTGAATTCTGTGCATATTTTTGCTTGTGCTTTTCACTTTCCCAATCATAAATATACACACTTGCAATTACAAAAAAGAATATTTCTGTGATTGCATAGATGGCAGTTTATAGGTAGATGATTTAGGGTTTTAACACAACAGTGCTCTGCAGAGAATGCATCTTTTTGTGGTTACGCACCAAAATATGTTTTATGATTAGACATTTGTTTGCTTAGTCACTAGGTCATAAAACTGTAAGATATTTGTGTTCTTTGATTGAGTGGACCTATAGTTTGCTAAAAATGTGATTTGGAAACCTAGATAAGAAAACAATAAAATAAGAAGATTAATAAAGGCCATGGGGAACTCAGACATCATCAAAGGCAATATTTATTTCTCCCTGGAGTAAATGTTTCCGATTTTCTGAGTTAATACTCATGTATTTGTAAAGAGAAAAGGACATGAGTAAGCTGTCCCAAATGTTTATTGTTCTGAGAGTGAGCAAGTATACCCTGTTGTTTGCTGTTTAATTTTTTACTTTCTTAACCTACATTTTGCCTGTGGCTTGATGCTCCAGGAGACAGTGACCTTCAGCAAACATGCTCTGGAAAGACACGGCAATACTGACATTGGTTTAAAAGCTGACCTAATCTTAATTAGATTCCTTCGCATATCTTCTAATTTTGGCTACAATAGCTGGTAACATGGCCTCATAATTCTCTTTATTCTCCAGAATACAGCCAGTGCTTTGCTTTTGCCTCCTTTTAGAGGGAGTTACTGTTACATGCCTATTTTACAGAGCTTTATTAAAGTAGGCCGGAGCACACAGTGTTTGTTTAATATCACTTATGAAAGGTCCCGTTCAATACTTATGTTTGACTGGTAGTGAAATTATGAGCATGTTTAAAATTAAGCACATGCTTACTCTTCTTTTATTCAATCAAAATATTAGTTTGCTTTTCATGGTTTCCTATTTTATTTTCTATTCTACTGTTTGGACTTACAGTTTTAGATTTGGAGTCTATGTTATATTAAAATTGACAGAATATTAAATTATATTACCAAGATCCATCTAGCTTTGTAGAAGTAGGAAAATATGCCTGAGGAAACAGCGTTGGTTTTCTTTACACATACAAAACTTGAAAAGGTAAAGGTATGATTTTCAAAAGTCATAACAAGCCACTACATCTAGGCAGGCAGAAACATTCAAGTGAAAGTGCTACTAATGAATCCCTCAAGGAAATATATTTCAAGCTATGATGGGTGGGCTATCCAAGTTTATATTTTGACATTGACATGAAGTATGAAATCTCTTAATTATGAATTGTATAATTTTTTTAAAGTGTTTCACCCTACAACATTGACTTCACTACTTGGTCTACTAGTTAAAATCATCATTACTTCAGTTACAAAGCTATGGAAATCTTAAGTAGCCTATTTTTCATTAAATAAGTTGTCACTCTTCAACAGCACAGGAATTGCTAATAATAGTGTAGTGTCAAAATTATCAAGTTTTTCTTCCTCCTTTTTCCTGCCTTTAAAGTGTTTCACCCTACAACATTGACTTCACTACTTGGTCTACTAGTTAAAATCATCATTACTTCAGTTACAAAGCTATGGAAATCTTAAGTAGCCTATTTTTCATTAAATAAGTTGTCACTCTTCAACAGCACAGGAATTGCTAATAATAGTGTAGTGTCAAAATTATCAAGTTTTTCTTCCTCCTTTTTCCTGCCACTGACCACAATTTTCAGTTCTTTCCAGACCTCCTTACAGTACAAACTGGCAAATTATGTTGTCATCAGAGTATGTAAACCTATATGAATTACAAGCTTCCATGGATTAAATCTAACATCTCCAGTACTAATATATAAAAAACTTTGCATTTGTTTAAAATGGGAAAACTTATTCCCTTGGAGTAATCTGATAAATATATCAAGTATATATGTAGTCTGGAAATGTATTAAATGGGGAAAGTTTCTGAGTAGGTTTCAAAGCTACTTCCCCACTTGTATTCAGTTAAATCTCTACCTTTCCAAATAGTTCGGGTCAACAAACCTAACCTGAACATTCTGACCTACACATTCAGTCCTAATCCTAGAAATTCACTGCAAGATAAACAGTCTCCAAGGTTCCCCCTTCCCCAGGTCTCTTCCCACCTTTGCAGTCCTTGGAGGCAGACTACGTGGCTGCTAACAAGAACTTAGCATACATCAGCGTGTACATTTTCAAGCCAAAACAAGTTGTGATAAGATGTGTGGTGGAAAAAAAACCACTTGGTTTTGTGACCATTGGTGCTGCTTCTCAGCCATTAGGCATAGGGTCTGGATAACCCATAAAACTGATTCTAGCCTAACTCCACAGTTGACTGAGCAGTGAAGTCAGTTGATAGGGTCAGAAACAGATACGAATAACTAACACTGTTGAGTCAGAGTCTCCTTGCTTATTGTAATCAGGAAATTCCATGGGACCATGAAGAAATATAATTTCTCATTTCAATCCCTGTTAGTAACTAAGAAGTAGAGGAGCATAAGAGTTATTCCCATTATGTTATTCCAGAATGACTGGACTCCATGACTGTTCATGACTGAGAGCCCTTGGGGTGGCAGACCCCTATTTTCCACTAACATATTCTGGCATCTTTATGAGCGGAATGAGTCCTAGGATTCAGCCTGGAAAAGAAAACCTAAGAAAAGACTGCAAAACCCAATTAATATTTCAGTGATGTGTTGAGCTGTAAAGCTTGTGGGACTGGTGTTGAAATTGTTGGAGATGTCATGATGTTGAGGGTGATAGCTCATTTCTAGAGTAAACTCATTCCCTTGTTAGCGGACTCTTGGAAAAGAATTCTTTCAGATTTTTGTAAAATGTGCAGAGATTATCAATTACCGTGCCAACTCACATCTCTGCCATTTCCTATTCACCTGTACAACAGGGTTCGGGCTGAATTAACATTTTTGTACTTAGACTTGCAGTAGACCATATTCTTATACCATGTTTCTCAGTACTCTGTTTCTCATGTTTACCAGGATCCAGAAAAAGGTAAGTCCCATATGGAGTAAGTATACAGAACTGAATTAACAGATGAGAAGATGGGCATTTTTGTGAGAAGGTTTAAAAAAATTTCAACATGCCACTTTCAGACACTACTGAGAGCAGTACAACTGTATGCTGGCATTCTTTCTACATCATCTAGACTTGACATATTTAGAAATAAAAAATAATTGTGTCAGACACAACCAGGGCTTTTTTTTTTTTTTCTGCTTGGCATCAAAAGTAAAAATTTCTTTTAAATGTTAAGTGCTTCACACATGTTATGACAAATACAGTGCAACTTTCAAAATAAATGAATTATTCTAAAGGTCAGATATGTCATGGAATATCCAAAGAAAAAAAAAGCTGCAAGAACACCAGAAAAAAAACCTCACAGATCAGATGTGAGAGAGACAAGCTACAAATAAATCATTGCAGACAATGCATATTTCAAATGCACATGCTCCAAGGACTTCCCTCACTCTACTCTGTTCCCATTATTTCTGAAAAGGCTCTTTGTGTCACTTATGTCATGTAAGTACAAATATTTTTGTTTTAGTCTTTCAGTATGGAGGAAATCGTTTCATTTTACAGTTTTAATTTACTTATTTTCACCGTGTAAACTTATGATGCACCGTCTACCTCTTTAATTTAAACAGCAGTAGTTTTCAAACAGGTATCAGACACAGTTTTGTCATTTTATTATTGTGGTATTTATTGATTATTTTTTCCCAAAAAAAAATTTTAAAATATTCTGATCAATTCTCCTAGTTGCACAGTGTAAATCACTATATCTGTATAATTATTTATCGTGTAAATCAGTGCAATGAAGAGAAGAATTTGACACAAAAACTGACTAGAATATAGATTATAGATAAGGTAGTAACATTCAGGATTCACTGAGGTGGTAGACTGACAATTTCCAGGAAACATAGTTAAGAAAATATAGGGAAGAAAAACGGAAGTATATTCTGATTTATTAGTGGATCATTGTTATTATTCATGAAATAAAAGCTGACATTTCTTGGTCTAATCCTCGCTAGGTAGAAAGAAGCCTAAAACCATTGACGTAAGTGTATTCCTGAGCTCTGCTTGAGCTGTGCCCATTTACACAAGCTGAATATTTGACCCTCTGTTCCACAAAATGCAAAGAACCATCAGAAATAAAAGGATTGCAATCAATTTCCCAAATGAAAACTGGTTGTTAATTGGATAATGGAAAGAGATGGCAAAAACAAGCAAGGGTGGCATTTCAAAAGGTTGGAGATGGTAGTGTAGGATCAATGAATTCATAAACTATAAGACAATTTAGCTGAATTCCAAACAACACAAGATGAGCTCAGTGATTATGTAAAAATAAGCTGATGTACAGCTCATAAGACATCAATTAACTGTGATCACTAAATGAAAATGAAGTTCAAAGGATGTATTAGCCATTACACTTTTTTTTACATACATTTTTTTTCTTCCTTTTTTCGGTTGGATTTTTTATTTTGAAGCAAAAGCCTGTGTGTTAACAAAAAATGCACAAAGGAAGTTGAGAATAGATAAAAGATTACAAAATGTTTTTTCCTGATTATACCTTGGGGACTTTTAAAACCTCCAGATTTGTTGTTCAGTGAAGCTAAACATACGTCAATAGATAGGTTTGTCCCAGAGCATAAATGGCAGTCTATTATTAGGTGGGTGGCTGCTTGTGTCTTTTTGATATCTGCTGCTAGATTATGTGATTAAGGGCTACTCACCATAAACACAAGATTTTGGTAAAGAGTGAAGGAAAAATGACAGCTGGAGGTTTCCCAGAGCAAAAAGAACAACTTGACTTGCCTCCTCCCAGGGCCGCGGAAGAAGGAGGTTTGGAGGTGACGGAAAGGGAGAGACCAAGGTAGATTCAAGAGGTGCAAGGATGTAAAAATAAAGGAGAGAGGGATTAAAGGAGCCAGTTGAATGTAAACCAGTTGCTAGCGAGTACATCTGTCTAATGAAACCTTCTGCCTACCCACCACAGTCTGTCCTATCTCCTTATTAAAATTCATTTCCATCTCTTGTCCTGGGTGAGGGACTCTACTTTGTGTGTGTGTGTGTGGAGGTCCATGTGCCAGCCATTGGAGAAGAAACTTTGGTCGTACAGGACTGTAGGTCGGAGAGGTCAGCAACAGGAGACATGAGGTGTGCATGTGTTTCTCTATGCGACTTTGAATTCCTTATGTGTATGCATGTGCAATTCATTAGCAAACTCCAAGCTGGAGTAGCTATCATGTAGGCTAAGGGGTCTGGGAGCCAGCTGCCGGAATGACTTTTGGTCTTGGGCCAGAGAGTGTAAAGATCAGCATGTCAGGGGTTGGCTCTGAAAAGACCATACGCCTGCACAAGTTGCCCAATATCATAGAATCATAAAGTCATTTAGATTGGAACAGACCTTTAAGATCATTGACTCAAACGATTAACCTAGCACTGCCAAGTCAACCACTAAACTATAGAATCATAGAATCATGGAATTGTTATGGTT
>NW_009604106.1:0-2741 GCF_000690535.1 Cariama cristata
TGGCTTAGATAGAGGTTAAAAAAAAAGTCTGACAGTCCTATTCCAAAGTTCAAAGACAAATATTTTGTTGCAAAAGGTAGCTCTGCTCCCTCAGATCCATTAACTATTTCCAGTTGTACCCTGTGTTCTATTGAAATATTTGCTTACATGCACACTTACAGTCAGTGAGCATAAGAATGATTAACTCTACTGTCTTGTAAAAACTTAATAATGCCATTTAGATAAAAGCAAAGGAACTAGTGTCTTCCGACTCTAGTCTAAGGTCTACACAGTCCTATGTGGAAACATGTGGGTAAATAAGGCCTTCTGTCTGATGCATGTACACTTAAGAACCCAGCACATCTACATTTTTCATCCTGTATCAATTAAGTAAAACACTTAAAACAGAATGCCATTGCTAGCCCTGACTGAAGTGACAATACATGAGATCCTGTGTTATATGTGTAGTGTAGAGGCACTTTGTTCGTCCTTTGGCTGATCTGACACTTTATGAGACTCTTTTTGGTTGCAAATGGATTAGGCAGTATGCTCCTGTTAATAAAATGACTACTTGACTGATAGGATTGCCGCTTTCTCAGGTCTTGATCTTATCCTTACCCATACTACCCATACTACTCTTCTGATGTGAAACCGATGCTTTTTTTTATAACCTATACAGGATCACTAGAATTTGGGTTGCACGGTGGCACGCCATGCGGTGTCTGGAAGCCATGCTGACTGCCCTCTGTGAGGCACAGCAGGAACCCCACAAGCTGGTATTATTTACAAACATTCTGGATGGGGAAGATTGGTTCAACTGTCAGCCTGTTACCAGGAGTGCTATAAATATAATTTTAGGACACTGAAGACCAGATCAAAACTGTTACAGGCATGTGACAAGATAAATCCCTGACTCAGAATAAATTCATTTGACATTGTCAACATAGTTCAAAACAGCTTTGTACATCTGACCTATGATCTGCTGGTACAGCATCATATAGCTATGACTGGGCCCTTGGTAGCAAGCTTACAGACTTTTACAGTCTTCTACCTTTTTTTTGCCTGCTCCTCTCTGATCTCTCTGCCTTTAGGTCATGGCTTCTAGACATCACTGTCATCATTTATGAACACAGAGAAGGCTATATCCTTGTCATTTCATGTGAGTGCTTGCCAGATTGGGATTGTTCATGGTTCGCTGTTGGGTATTTCTGACGCGGAGTGGTGATCACTGTCCTGTCTGTGCCTGGCTTTCAAATGTTCCTCAACTGCGCTTTTTCTAGGAGACTTGCCAGATAAGGCCTTCCTTGTCTTCAGTCATAACAAGCAACTACACTAAAGCACATTTACGGGCATCCTGACACCAATGCCCTTATAAGCCCCAGGCCTGAGGCTGCTATACTCCAGAGGCTGCTGTCTGCTGGTGAGGTGTCTTTCCAGTCTTTGTTATGGTCTGAGTTCCAGACCCATTTGTATGTGCTGCCTCTTGAGAGCAACAACCATGCTGTGAAGATGAAGAGCACTGATGAGTACACAGGGGCTGTCACAGAATCTTGTTGCCCTCTTCCTTGGAAAGGCTTGCTTTGTGGGCCATACTTTGCTAAGTCATGTTAACAGCTTTCCACTGCCTCCCTTTACCAGAGTAAAGTTTTTCCAGTGTGGAGGGAAATTCTTTTCAGGTGCATAGGCAGCTACTGGATGGCTTGCCAAAGTGATGTAACATGATCATGTTGTGCTTCTTATCCATGCCACTTTCAGCCTACTCCAATTCACAAACTTAATCTCTTGGGAGGGCAGGGGTGAGCTAGCTTTGGCTGCCAACACCCTGCATCACAGCCAGATCTGCTCCAGTTAGCACAGCTGTGGATACCGCTCCTTAGCCTACAGCTACAGCTTCCCTCCTGTGCCCAGCTTCTGCTGCTTCTCTTCTGCTCTGGGTTGATCCTGTCCAGGAATATAGTTGCACGCCCTGGAAAGCAAGTGCACACACAGACATTGGACCAAATATCTTATCTACTGAGAAGAGAGCAAGAAAAACACAGGCGGGGAGTGTTTCCATTCCGGGTAATCTTCAGTCAAGTATTGAATCTCTGATAACACGTCAAGCAACTTTATCAAATTTTATTGTAATGTACTGAACAAAATTTCCAGGGAATTGTGGCTGACCCCTGTCAGTAGGTCACAGCCCAGAATGAAAGAATCACAGAATCAATTAGGTTGGAAGAGACCTCTGGGATCATCGAGTCCAACCTTTGCCCTAACACCACCATGTCAACCTGACCATGGGACTAAGTGCCATGTCCAGTCTTTTCTTAAAGACCTCCAGGGATGGTGACTCCACCACCTCCCTGGGAAGACCATTCTAATGCCTAACGACCCTTTCTGTGAAGAAATGCCTGCTCATTTCTAGCCTGAACTTCTCCTGGTGCAGTTTCAGACTATGCCCTCTTGTCCTGTCAACAGTTGCCTCGGAGAAGAGGTTGACCTCAACTTCACTACAACCTTCTTTCAGGTAGCTGTAGAGAGCAATCAGGTCTCCCCTCAGCCTCCTCTTCTCCAGGCTAAACAACCCCAGTTCCCTCAGCCGCTCCTCATAAGACTTACACTCCAGACCCTTCAACACCTTCATTGCCCTTCTCTGGACTTGCTCCAGCACCTCAATGTCTTTCTTGAAGTGCGCAGCCCAGAACGGGACACAGTACTTGAGGTGCAGCCTCACCAGTGCCAAGTTCAGGAGGACGATCACGTCCCTAGTCCTGCTGGCC
>NW_009604107.1:0-8933 GCF_000690535.1 Cariama cristata
CATACGTTACTTACCTGTGTTATTTATGGGACCAGTAGTCGCGTATGTTGCTCTGAGACCTCTTGCCTGGCACAACAAGAGGATCATTCCCACACCATTTTGTGACCGAAGTATTTTTATTTCATGAGTAACTCCTGGCTGTTAGGAGGTTGACTTCCACAAGTTACCTGAGAAACGTTGCAGGCTGTTACAGCGCAGTATCGTGAGGTCAGATCTGAATTGCATGGAGCATGAAGGCAAGGAAAAGATTATCTCATCGATGTTAAACCCGCTGGCGTAGAACAGCTAGCAGGGAGCAAACCATGGCTAAACCTTGCTCTCATTTGTCACCAGTATAAATGCGGAGTAGTTTTCTGCAGGTGGATAGAGCTGCTTTGGCTTTTAACTACACAGCAGAGAATATGGCCCTAGAGTTTATGCTGCGTTGCCCTTCAAAGAGCAGACAGTCTTGATGGTGGGCTAAGCGTGAGAGGGTACTCACCAAGTCTTGCCCAGTAGCAAAAGGGAAGGAAATGCCCCAGAAGTGTGGGGAGCGGACAGAATTGTCAGCAGAAGGGCTTCCTGGTCTGTGCTTTAACCTGTGCCTTGTTATAAAGCACGCTGGTAGACAGTTTGGGTGTTTGTTGGCTTTATCGCTGTGATAAGATGGCCAGGAAAAAAAGTAAGGCCTTTCCTGCTCATGGTTGGATGTTCCTCAGTGACTGGATCTGGTGTTTGTGTAGGGGATGCTGGAGTGATTTTAGAGTACTGCTGTCCTCAAAGAGGAGTTTTTGAAAGACCCCTTATTAACACCAATATAGCCTAGTGTGAAGCTGAAACTGTATTTTCCTGTTCCAAAGCTCAGCTAATCTGTTTTGGATTTTATATGCATGTAACTTTTGTTTGAAAACAGGAATGTTTCAATATTTAATAAGTTTTTTTCTGATCCAAGGGTAGTTAACAAGGAAGTATTGATCGTGTTATAGAAGTTCCTCTGCGCTTGTAGTAAGTGAGATGCAGTGCTTGGAACAAGAGGTCCACAATGGCTCACTTTCTGAGAAACCATGTAGAAATGGGTCTGTTTTGCAGGGAATCACCTGGCAGCATGCTTTTCCTGAATGAACCCACCTGCTAGACTCATTTTTTTCCACATCGTTTAGGAGTCATTGAGTCTGTGCAAAAATACAAAGACAACTCGAGTTCTGAGGATGTCAGTTGCTATGGCAATGCTATTTCCCATGGATTTTGGTCCTGTCGTAATTGTGCTCTTTTTCTAACGTGGTCTGGGAGTTGTGTGGTCCTCAGGGATATTAGTGGCAGAGTTACTGGGAATCCTTCCCCTTACCAGATTGATCTAACGCTTTCCTAAAAGACACAGCTGCTCGTTGCCAGCTCTGGCCGCTGTTTCGCATGCATCACAGATGATTCAGGGGAATTTTTTGGGAACAGTCCACAGATGTCACATCTTGGCAGGGAAATATAGGAAGAGAGAAATATGACTTTAGGGAGCTAAATATGAACTGTGCTTTCTAAGCATGTAAAGATAGCTCTTTAAAACCCTAAATTATAACAGAGGAAATGTAACATCTGTGGCAAAAAGCAATTTGGGGGAAAAAAAGAAAGAAAAAAAGAAAAGTACTTGTTTATGCTTTACTGATTTGCCAAGTTTTGGTTCATGGTGCTGTGTTCCTCTTGCCCATGTTGGTACTTGGCAGATTCCTCACACCGCACGAGGAAGCATTGTGGTGCTGTGTGGGATGGGATCTTTGCAATGAGAGAAGCAGACCCCAGGAATCAGATCCTGGGTTTAGCCGGCCTGTGTGCTATCAGACATATGATGCTGCGGTTTCCGCTCCAGCGTGTGTAGCGTGCTCCTTTTGTAAACTGTGAGTAGCCTTACTAGTGTCCTGATACAGCTCTGGTGTTTTCCAGAGGTCACAATCTACCAGTACCTCTCCTCCTCAGTTGTAATTGGTTGGGTTCCTTCTTAGAGTGGGACATATGATCCATGGAAATACAAGAAACTCTCATTGTTACTTGTTTTTTTTTGCTAAGCTTTAGTGTCCTAGATTTTTTATAGACGGAAAAGAAACTATGTGCTCTGTTTAAAAGACATTGAGCCCGCACCTAGAAAGGGAGTTGAGCGTAATGATCCTGACATCACCGTTCTTAGCTTAAGGTGTTGCGTTCATAAAGTTGGGTTAGATGCTTGTTCTGGGTAAGTGATGGGTAGCGGAACGCACTTGAGAGGGTTTTCGGGAGGGTCCTTCAGGAGGGCTTGTGTTGTCTTTCTGGTGCGGTTGGAAGGGTGCGTCTGAAGTGCCAGCATTTCTGAGCGTAGGCACCAGTGAACAGGGCTGTGTGGTGAAAAAGGGGGGCAGCAAACTGTGCATGTACCTGTCTGGAAAATTGGGTTTGGAGCTAAAGGTTATTTTTTTTTTTGAAGCTAAGGGAAACATCTGTGCTTGTGTTTCTCTGGGATGCTAGTGATTCCTTTACAAGGTGCAGAGGTGTTTCAGAACTGATTCACTTCTGCTTTAGAGCCAGAGATACCCTCCATCTACTGAATCTTTCATCTAAGCTAGTGGGCTGGATAGGGAACCATCTTCCCTAGTCTGGTGAGAGTGGCAAGTGAGTGAGGAGGCCTTGTTTAGCAGATTTTCTTAGTAACTGGAATCATGTAGTCATCGCTGGAAAATTGCCCCCGCACAAAGTGTTTTTGCTAATATTAACTTTAGTTCCATCTCAGCTCAATGGAGGGAAAAACTAGAAAGTGCCATAAATTCAGCCGAGCTTGTCAAAGCTGTCAAATTACCACCTGATAAAGCTCCTACCTCCTAATGATTACAGCCATCAGCCAGAGAGGAAATGTATGCCGATGGGGCTTTCGAGCGACAGCACCAGGGTTCAACATTGTTAGACTTTTAATGTAGTGTCATCTGGGGGCTCTTTGGTTTCAGTGGAGGGTGAAGCTCTGAGCAGAGTTATTTCTTTAAAAAAAAAAAAAAAAAAAAAAAAAAATCCAAGGATGTAGACTAGCATACTGCCCCTCTCTTATCAGCCAGATTAATGCTGACTACTAAATTTTAGTAAAGGTCTTCTTTGGTCCCATTTGTTAGTATTAGGAGTCCATAGAGATAATGTCTTTTCACATATAAAAGATGCTATTGATTTTCTGTTACTATTGTCCTGAAATGTGCACAGTGTGTCTATGGAGCAGTGACAATCCTCCATCACTAGCTTTATGGGAAAAGAATGGTTATTGAATCTCTTCCCATAAAATATAATCTCTTTCTCTCTTCCAGAATTTGCCAACCCTTGTGGGAGTCCCTCATGTTATCTCTTTGAGAAAATGGATTTTTTTTTTTTCTCCACTTTGTGTGCTTGCGTTTAGTTTTATTTTTAATTTGGCTCATGTGATACGAGATGAAGGCTTCCCTAACATTAAGCATGCCATGTCAGTGTTGTATTGGTTCTTTTTCATATGGAATAACACTTTCAGCATGTTTTAAAATAAAATAAAGATGTTTGGTGCAATTCTCTCTTGCTGTTGCTGGGGATTTTTTTTACTTTGGGTGAGTCATTGCCCTGCTCTTTCTTTCCGGGCAGGTCTGAGATACTGACAGCTTTTCAGCTGCTTACAGGTAAATTCGGGGTAAGTTTCTAGAGTCAACACAAGCTGATTGATTTTGGATGAATGACACTGTAGCGGAGAACACAACTTGCTGTACTGTCTGCTCAAGGAGCAATGGTCTTTGAACTCGAACAGTGGCAAAAATACTCTGTCAAATTTGTCCTTCCCTCTTTGTAGCAAATGACTGACTATGGGACTTTTTCCTTTCAGGAAGGAAACGGCAACATGAATTCATAGATGATGAGTAGGATGCCAAAGCCAGAGATGACAGTGCTCTTGAAGAAATGCTGGGTAGAACAAAAAGGTAAAAGGAACAGCTAATTGAGTGCATTTTGGAGCCTGCGGGACTTCATGTGGTACCTTCCCTCATGAGGCAAATCACACACCCCCTCAAATCGTAGCCGAGTTTTCTGAATTCCCTCCTCCTCCATTTTGCATGAAGTCCCGGTGATGCCTCTGACTACTGACCTACTCTTTCTGGGCTTAGGTCTTTCCTAAAGCTGCATTGTTCTGTACCTAAAACCCCTGCGAGACTCGTACTCTCAAATGTATCCTTGCATGTACACGCTTGCAGGTCCAGCAGCTATCTCATCCCGACCTGCAGCTCGCACTGCCAAATTAGTCTAGCAATTGTACCAGGTTGTCTGCTGCCATGTTTTGCGATGAGAACAAAAAGAGAAATAAGATGTGAACTCAACCGGTTAATTTGCAGCCAGTGCCATTCTCCTGAGGTGACGGTTCAGTGCAGCTCTTGCCTGTACCATCTTCTGACTTAAGCCTGGGCAGATATGCCCGGTTAAAATGTTTGGAATGCATTGCAAACAAGTTGCCTCCACGAGGATGAAATTGCTTTCTGCTACTCTGCGGCTTTTTACTGCATTTTGTGTTAATGCTGTTGAGATGCCCAAAGGAATCACTTTTTATTGGTTCTTCCATTCTGAGAAATTATCTCTGTAACTGAGGCATGATAGTCCACTTGGGGACTTTGGGAAGTAAGAGGCAGATTTAGTCACACCTGCAGAGAGCCATGCAGTAGAAAGGCCTTCATTACACTGATCCAAGGGCAGCAGAAGTGGCCGAAGCAACTGACAAGAAGCAAGAAAATCTTCATTAGTAATGTAGCTCTCATTGGGATGTTTTCATGCTTGTTTGTGGAAGACTGACTTTAATCCCCCAAAAGTCAAAAGCAAACATTCTCCTTGAAAATGTTCCAGGTTTGTAGTAATTATCTATGTGTTGCCCCTTGCTTCTCAGCTCTTTCTGGCAGCATGTGTATGGGACAGAAGAGCATTTTTGTGGCAAGCAGTAGATCTTTGACAGTATGAGAAGCAGGATGAGGTGTGAGTGGTTGATATCTATAAATAACTGTTCTGTTCTGCTGGAAGTGTCGTCTTCAAAACAACGATCAGGGAGGAATTTGCTATAGTTTGGTTATTGGTGCCAGCTGTAATTTTTATGAGCTTAAACTGTTTCTAATCAAGACAGTCTGTCACGCAGAGCATTGTGCAGGGCAGGGTTAAGGCTTTTGAATGTGCTAACGCCACAGCTTTTCCTGAAGATCATTAGCACAGTTTTGACAGTGTCAGAAATTATTTCTTCAGGCTGATTCATAGTGCTAGGAAATCTTCTGAAAGATCCAGCAATTCTGTGTGCACACCGTGTGTCTGGGAAGGGAGACGCTGGCTTTCTGTTGACCTTTGGCACCTCGTTGTTTGCCACTAAAGTGTGTTTCCTGCAGCAGTATAGCTTAAATCAGCGCTTTCCGTGTCTTTGGATCCTTTCAGCCAAGTACGTAAAGAGCCTGTCATGGGGACAGAGCTCTGCGTTAGGGCATTGCTTTCATCTGTCAGAAGCTGTTTTCAGAACACGTTGAGCTTGCCAGAAAGCCAACCTTTTACACTTTGAAGATGAGAAACATATAGGAATCACTTACAGATATCATTTTCTATGGACAGCCCTCTGGATTTCGTGCAGTGTTGGTGGCTGGAAGCTGGGAACCCGTATTCCCTCCCAGCTCTTCTCTCTCCAAAATCAGCCTCCAATTTACCTCCAGTAGAATAGTTCTCTGAGAAGAAGTCAATGACTTCTACTGTGTCAGTGAGAATATTTATTATTTGGGCTCAATTCTATGATTTAGTTTTGCCTCTCTTTAGTAAAATACTTTCCCATTGTTGCCACGATAAAGAGCTACTCTGGATGCTACAGGATGTCCTAAAACCACTATTATGTTTAGGCCACATGATGTCACAGGGAAGGAACAACACCAGATTGAACCTTTTTGGTGAAGTAGTAGTAACTTGTCCTATGTCATTTGGGAAACGTAACCATGTTTGAAATATCTCATGAAATACAGATTGTTTTTTTGAAATGGTCATAACTGGTATAAGCTATCATATAGTTAAAATATATGATGATACAATTTTTAGTTTAATAACACCAGAGTTGAGGATTCAGGCATACTTAAAAGAGAAATTAGGAAATTTCTGTTATTGTCAATCCGTATTTCGGGAGATCTGATAGTTTTGTTCATTCTTTTTCTGCGTATGTGTATGTTAAGGCTGTTGGTGTATTATTCAGCAATTTCTGTAAACTTGGATGTAAATCTGTTATGCTCTTTGAGTTTTGAAATTCTTCAACATCGATCTGGAAAGCTTTAAGTCTGCTAAAATTGGAGTACAGTCAGTGTTGGCAAGGAGCTGTGTCCTTACGGTTGTGCCAGTTCTCCAGAGCCAGGACTTGTAGCTGTTCCCTGTTCCTCCTGCTCGCTGTTTGGGGCCCTGGAGCTCAGCCAGCATGGCTCGGTGGTGGATCACGGCACCCTGTGAGTCCGGCGTCACAGCAGGCTGGGTGAAATGGAGAATGGGGAGTTGGGTTTTGGTATTTGCTGCGGTTTTGACAAAGAGCACATGTTATTTTACTACTCGTGCCACTAAACGTTAGCTGAGGGAAGATGCCTGGTGCTATTACTTTAAGGTGGCTGGTGGCCACTAGCTGTGCTCGGCATCGCCTCTGCCAGGTCCGTCGTTGTGGCACGTGCTGTCAGCTCAGCAGTGGCTGGAAAGCTCAGATAGGACCAGGTTTGGCATCAGCATAATCACTTCTGCGGGCATTGTGCTGCAGGCATTGCCAACTCCTCGCTGTTCCTTCTTTCCTCCAGCACGTGGTATTTTATATGACCCTGAGGATAGACAGTTGCCTACTAGATAGCTTGTGGTTTTTTGGTTTTTTTCTCCTCAGTATGTCAGCATTCAGGTTTTCAATTGCAGGGGAGCACTGGGAAATAAATATGTATTCTATTTTGCTTGCTGTCCTGCTAACACTTTAGCTTGCTGGAGTCGGTGAGAGATGGCAGCAGTGGGAGTTAGCGTGCTGTTAGTCATTCAGGTGACATGGGCTGATAGACAAAGCTCTCAAGCTAGTAAAGGAGGATACTTATCTAAGAGAGAGTCACATCCAGTCGTTCAGGGTTGTGTAGTCTCCCTTACCACTTGATGCAAATTCTCTTACACAAACGCAGGTGGAGCTTTTCAAAGCACCTAATGTTATGTTCGTATTTAGCCTATGTCTCGGAAACATACAAGAAAGGAAGGTGAATCACTCACTTGTATACTTTGATCTTGAAGTTCAGTATTATTCCTTTTCTGTAAGTGGTTTGTCAGACAAAATTTCTTAGTTGTCGTATTTGACGATCTCGCCCTCAATGTGAGAGGCAAGGCAGTTGGAGGAGATGCAGTTAGAATTCCTCCATCTTTGAAATATTTCAATTTCTCGTAGAATATTTCATGGACCCATCAGTGCATTTTAGTAAGGCCATATGATGTATCAGTGGCTGTTGCTACAGTTGTCATTACTAGAAAGTAGGGCTCCAAGGTTTTCTGGTTTTGTTTGTGGGTTTTTGGTTTGTTTTGGTTTTCTCCATAAGAAATTGTGGACATTTTTGGCTAGCACAGATTAGTTCCTCAGGTGAGCCATGGACAACCTTTCACTGCAACTTTGGGTGTTTTAATCCGGATACTCGCTTTCAACAAACTTGCTGTGAGCCATATAAGCACCTTTTATGCAGATAAACTTTCAGTCCCGCTACTGAGAACGTAAGTTGAAATTTTGATTCTGTGGAAATTATGACAAATATATTAATATCTGCCACATGATTTGTCTGCTTCCAACCATACTCTTCTTAAATAAAAGTTGGCCCTTTTTGAATAAAAGCTGGTAACTGACTGGCATAAAATAAACAATGTATTTTTAGAGATGGACAGTGTAGCTTTTCCCATAGTAGATGGCGGATACCTACCACTAATGCACCACTTGCTTTATGGGATTAGTGTGGCTAACGAGTTGTTTATAATAGTTGAGTAAATAAGGGCTTTTGTAGAGCCAGGGCACAAGGAGGAAAATGCTAAGAAGTCCCCATCGCGATCTGAGATATTTTTCTATGAATGCCATCACACCAGTTATTCCTGGTTAAGGATGAACAGTGTTTTTAGCATTTCTTAATCATTGTTGCCTGTAGAAAACTTATTTTTATTGGAAGTACCTACCTGGCTACTGTGGACGAAAATCCCTCGGGGAGAAAAACTGTCATTGATTGAGGTACAGTGGCTCTAAGTGTCTAGTTCAGTAAGTACAAGGTTATTGTGTGCCTTATTTTCCCAAAGAAGTGAACACTTAGGGATTAATTAAACTCTTTTCAGTCAGTTCAGCAGTGTCACCTTTCCTTTATGTGTTTTTAGGGCTTGCACCATGTAAAAAGTCAAATATGCTATCTGTGTGACTCCAAGGTAAAGACTTGGGGTAAAATGATGTACATTCTTGAAATGAAAGAGACTTGCAGTGCTTGTGAGGATGTCACGTGGCCCAAAGGGCTGACAGAGTTCAAGCGCGGAGGTTGTGTTCAGCAGTAGTTCTAGAGTCTCTGCAAAGGAGAAAGCTCTGTCTTTCTCAGTCTATCTCACAGTCTTTGATGGTGAAGTGGCTTCTAACTGGTGCTTTCAACAGGCCTTCCACAATGTGCAGTTTGCATAGGTTGTTTCCAAATAACTGCTACATGCTACTAAAACCGTCTTGGTTTCGTTGTTTAAGCCTCTCCCCATACATAAGCAGACCACGCAACCCGCTCTGAGCTGTTTGTGTAACGTTAGTACTACTCTGTAGCTTTAGAGGAACAGGCTAACGGATGCGGCTTGCCCTGTCTTCTAAGAGCGGCCAATCTGATGTGTATGTACTGGTTTCAGCAGGTCAGGAGTCCCAGACTGGTTTGCGGCTGCATGATCCATGTACGAGAGGAAAGACTGTATGGACATGTACGGAGGGGAAGAGC
>NW_009604107.1:8964-13089 GCF_000690535.1 Cariama cristata
GTTTGAGTCAGGTGTCTGAAAACAAAGTTCAAAATGGACCTGAGGCGCAGTTCTTGTTTTAAGAAGGTATCTTTGCGTGCCCAGTGTATGCTTCTGAGTGTTCACCTTCATAATCACTGTAACTGCTGTCTGACCCGGCTTGAACTTGAAGCACGTGCTTTTCACCCTCTGCTCATTTTTCCTGGGTATGCAGTCAACTGACTAATGATACCGTATTTAAACTTTTCAGATGTGAGGGGTTTAAATCTCAATGAGAGAGGTGTAAACCACATGTTCATGTATTGCTAGCACGAAGAACCTTAGCATTTCGGCAGCTCCCTTAATGAGAGAGAGCATATCCTACATGAGGAAGGGAGCAGGACAGAGCTGTGTGGGAATTACACGTGCAAGGAGCTTCCCGGTAATGACAGTACCTACACAGAGGCCTTTTGCCTCTTGCGTCTTAAATGGCACAAGAAAGGAGGCAATGTTTTCTGAACAAACAAATGGCCAAATGAGGTGGGAAATACTTTTATTTCCAAAATTCTGGGATTATTATAGGCAATGATAAGCCATTTGTTAAAAGCAAGCCTTTATGTTCTTTCTGATTTCATACCTGAAACTTTGTGGTTAGTCTGCGTAACTGGAAGTCTCTTAGCTGGCGCAATTGCGTCACATAACGCTGGCCATGGTAGTGAGCCAATTCCATTACCTTTGTATTGTTCATGCAAAATGTTTGGATTGTGATGGGTACTTGAAATTAGGGACATAATTTCATCCCACAGACTTTCGCTTTACTATAAGGGCTTAATGCTGAGTACATCACAAGTGCAGTCTTTAGATTATCCTCCTAATCAGCACTTAAATTCATAGGGAGACCTTGCAGATCCATTTCTGAATTGTGCTCTTCAGGCTTGTCATCCAGGTGACTGCCCATTTCCATTGATCCCATACTAATTTCTGCAAATAAGATTTGTTTACTTTTTATACTTCTGGTTGATTTTGATCAATCAGTAAGCCTACAGAAGGATTAACTTCTAGTCTTAATATTGTTATAAATCTACTTAATTTTTTTAAGCAGGAAGAGGTGTTATAAAAATTGACAGCATGCAACACTAGGTCACAGGTTTTATTGTTTAATCAGAGATGGAAGTTGAAAGACATCATTGCAAGTATAAAAGCTAATTCCAATATTAATAGTGCTCTTACCAGCTAAAGAGAAGTAATTTTGTGCATAATTCTTTTCTTTAGGAGCGCTTGCTAATTTTGAATGTGTCTCCTACTCTTAAGAAGTCAGTGGAAGTTATTTTAAGCTGCATTTTGTGGTTACTATGGGTGAGTTGGTAGTATGTATCTGATCCTTGGGCAGTGCTATAGTGTTGCTCAGTGTTGCATGGCAAGGTCTTTTCACCACAGTGAGAACGGCAAAGTTGTGGTCATTTGGAGCAAATTCTAAAATGTGCGTGACAGGCTGTTCATAGACCTAAGCACAGATAAAGAGGAGGTTGTGGACTTCATGTAAATATTCAGATGAGTTTATACTAATTTATGTTTTTGGAAGATACTGGGCATTGTTTCCCTGGCAGAAAGAGCCCTTTAGATGAACATTAAATATAGACTGATGCTGTCAGAAAAAGAGAATGCATATCATTTAACACTGAAAGTGACACTTCATAAGGACCTTTTTCAATTTATAGTTCAATAAAAAGGGTCATCTGTGTAGGGATATTCTGTCCTTGCCTGCAAGTCTGCAGTTTTGACAGGATCACGTTCCTGGTTTTACCTTCATGCTGTCCCAGGCTGAAATACTTCATATTTAACACTCTGGGTTCTATAAATAATTGACGTGCCTGTCTTAGCAACTGAAGATCAGCAGCAAATTGTATTGTTGTTGAATAATAGGGTTTTTCAGCATTCATTACTCCTTTACATCTTCATTTTCACTCTGCTACTGAGAGTGTAGAAACTGATGTACTCCAGCTCAGGAAAAAAAGTATTCCTGTTCCAGTCCTTCGGAGGAGGAAGTTTAAGGGAAAGTCAAGAACTTGCAAATGCAACCATCTAAGTAAAGACTAGCTATTTCTGCATATTTTCTGCATATACTGTTTGTATATATTTCTCATTCCGTGCAACTCTCGTGGGTCGTATGGGAAAGAATAGTTTTAATGGTTAGACAAGGTTTAGGCAAGTCTAGACAGAAAACTCTGTTCTGTAGCTAAAACTAATGAGAAAATATTAAAGCAATCATTTTTGTTTATAAGAACTACTGCATATCCTTGATGAGGGAGAAGAAGTGTTTTGTGTAGTGAGGCACCGGACAGGCACCCAAGAGAGAATTAGAGTAGCTGCACTGCCATAGTACCATAGTGCCATAGATTCTAGTTTGTGGTACTGGAATTATACTTCCATTTGGTTTATCTATTAGTAAATAATGATGAAAAAAGTCAGGGAAGTTCCTTCTCACTTTGAATTTATAACATGGCAGAACCCAGTCATGGTGGAGTCCTTTAAAGATTTGAGCTAATGATTTCAACAATAATGCTTTTTAATTAAAAGCGTGAGTGCTCTATTGTTTGTTAATGATGCTTCCACGCTACGCGTACACAGAATAAATCACAGGAATGTGTGAATGAAGGCTTGGTTTGGTAACTCCAGGACAGGTTTTGGGGCAAAGGACAGAGCCTGGGTGGTGCTGTCATCAGAAGTTCCTTGAGAGCAGACTGACTCAGTTAAATTTGACTTTGTCTCTGGCTTCCAGTTCCTGAGTCTATGTAGCCTTGGACACTTTCTGCCTCTGTTACCATCATCAATTTCTCTTCCTTCCGTTCTCCTTTTGTTCTTCCATCGTTGTCTTCCATTACTCATTCTTCTGTTTTGAGTGCCTGAGGCTGACATTTTCATACCTTGGTGACTAAAGTTTGACTCCTAGATCTGTATTTATTCAGTTAATATAGACAGCAGTCCAATTTCAGAGGAGTTAAGTATCCTGGAAAAGATATTTAAAAGTAGGAACAGAAATTTAGGAGCATTCCTTTAGGGATCTTAGACTTAAACATACTTTCCCGTTATTATTTGCTTCAGCTGTCACTAGAGGTCTGATATCAAACTAACCTGAAGATTACGCTGTCTTGTAGATGTTGAAGGGAAAATCAGAATTATGGAAAATGGCCTTTTCCTCAAGTGATATTGGTTACTATATGGATTTCTGCGCACACTGTCGGCTGGGATTCGGTGAGCTGGCACTGCCACCTCTGTTGAGCAGCGTTTCTTGGCCAGTCCTGAGCTGGGAGCTGTTCATCTGCTGCCCAGAACAGAGCCAGTTGTGTACCAACACAGTGCACAATAGCTTTGCGTTACTGATTGTTTGTAGGATTTACACTTTCTTCTTGCTTCTTAGGTAATAATACGTGGAGTTTTGCATAGTAGCAAGGGAGAGGGGTTAGGATGTGAGGGGAAAAACATTCACAGAGAGGAGCAACCAGGCTATACAGCTTATTACAGGATGATGACAGCTTAAAAAAAATGAAATGAAAAAAAAATAAAATCCTTCCTTGTACCTTATTGAAGACTGCACTAAAATTATAACTGTGGCTACCGTGGATGACAATCATATTACCTCCTTAAACTAAATAACTTGATTGTCTTATTATAACAGAAAGCAAAGAGAAATGTCCTGAATATACTGTAGGAAATTGTCTTTACTAAATCTAGCCCAGCATTTATGAGCATTGTATATATGACTTGATTTTGCCAGAATTACATAAATGGGGGGGGAAAAATTGTTAATGTAAGTTGACTACCAGAGTAAATCACAGCCTAATTATTCTTTTTTTCTGGCTAAAATTAGAATTTGATATAATGGTCAATAGACATTTTCTTTAATTTTTGAGACATAATTTCTAATAGCTAATCCAAATGAATTGGAGAAAGTTGCTGCAGAATTGAAAAAATAAATTATCTGGATTTTATGGTGACTTACTGGTAAATCCCCTTAGTTGGAAGCTTTAATTTACCTCATATTTCAGTTTTTTCTCCTCTAACTGGCTTATGGGTGTATATTAGAGCAAAATAATTGTTATTTTCTTAGTGCCACCAGGGTGCTTGGAGCATGAACGAAAGTGAAGACAGAACCTGGCCTGTTCTTGT
>NW_009604107.1:13109-17704 GCF_000690535.1 Cariama cristata
GGACCCCAGAGGAAGGAACATTGTGGCAGAGGCAGTGTGCCGCAGTGTGCGGCGTGGCAGACGTTCTCCCCTGGCATTGCTGTCTGCAGCAAAATGCTGGTCGTTGGCACCTGTGTAAGTCAGTTCTGAAGCTGTTTGATGTTGTACCAGAATAAATGGCGCTTCAGCATTGCAACCCTTGCCCTGAGGCGGCCACTTGTTTCCCTTCTGGAGTTGGTGCCAGTGTAGACGAACAAAGCATTTTTGCCCTTGTTCTTGGTTAAACAGGTACATACTGTGTTTAGTGTTGAGGCTACTGGCTTAAATATCTACAAAAACTTCATGAGGCTTTGCATAGCAAAACCATCTTTCCTCCAAGGTCCATTAAAATGGCTTAGGCTCTGGTTTGGTTTAGTCTGGTGTAAATTCCCTATAGCCAACAGAGTTTTACCAGAGATTATCTGAATGCAGGGTTTGTATTTCTGAGGGGAATAAATGGGCTCAGAACTGCAGAAGGAACAGGGAGAAGAACGTATCCAAACCTCAGAACATGGAAGGGGACTGAGTTTGGCCTCCTGCTAGGGTAGTATGCAGTTTCATCCATTCCAAGTGTAATCCACTATCTTTAGTTCTTGGTAATGTATATTCTTCTTCAAATTCCACACATCATTTTGGGCAAGTTATTTGGATGGCAGAGCCCTAAGCAGAGTACACTTCTCTGGAGAACCTTTCTGAGGAAATGCATGTTTTGGGATATTTACCTGGTTTGGATGAACTGGAGAATTGGCAATTATACTTCACAAATGCAGTGAAGTATTGTGAAATAACAGTGGATTTATACATACACATTGACTTGGTTAAGTCTTGGGTTTATTCCTAGAAGAAACAGCTTTTGATTCTGTAAGTGGAGAGGAAAGGGCAAAACTTATTTCATTTCTGTCATTTTGAGGTTTTTCTTAAGCATCTCTATTCACACTTTTAAGAGTATTTTTGTAAAAACACTTGGCATTCCTTGCTTCTAAATCATGGAGTAACTTTGTGCAAACAATTCAAAAGAAATGGGGTTCTAACATTGTCATTATAGCTATTAAAACTGTCTGAATTGTTTTGCTTTTTGATGCTTGCCATAGCAACGGTGAATGTATAATTTGCTGAATATCCATAACAGGATATTTGAATGTATTCTTTACAGTTTTACTTCTGCATATAACTAAGCATGCCAAATCATCACATTAACCCAATTAACCAAGCCAGACCAATATCTGCGTTGGAATGACAATGAAGATTTGTTTAAAGAACTTCGTATTTCACCTTCCTCTTAACAAAAGAAACCCCAAACACCATACGTCAGAATAGCGGCAGCTTTTATCAGTAAGCTGTTAAAAATTATTCATGATTCAGACTGCAAAAACTCCTGGCACATCTACTTTCTCGCTGCTTATCAGCTGGAGGTAGCTCTGTGTTTGTGCCCCTAGAAAGGTAAGACTGAATCAGTTTATCCTATACCATGCATGCACAGAATCTTTGGCGGTTCAGTACCTCTGTGCCTTAATAGTGATTAGACCTTTGATTTTTAAACAGTGGGAAGCTGGGAAACTTGAAAGATACCAGGAGCACTTCAATTCAAATGGCTTCTTTCTTATCATTTTATTGCACACGGAATTAAATGAAAATATTTGAGACTTTGCTGGCACGTTTGATGAAAAATCCATGTTCAAATGGCATCCGTAATGTTACATTGATCACATTGCTGTAATAACCTATATGCTACTGTTAAAATTACGTATGATTTCAGGTATATAAGATTCAGTTTATTAGTGTGTTTTTTTTTCCTCCTGGTAGAAAAGCTTATATTGAGGAAGAGAATGAGTTCATTAGCCATATGTAGCGCACACATCTTCAATAACCCCTTCCAAATGCCTTATTCATCCTTATCCTCACAAATTCTCATCGTCTTTATGGCCCAGATAGGATCTAGAAAGCCAGATAGTGCTCCCAAAGATACTTCATAGAGCAGGTTGCATGCTATTCTAGAGCCAAGGTAGGTTGTGTTAGTTCTGGAAGCGGAGCTCTTGCCAACCAGTTCAGTGGAAATTCCTCCTTCCCCAGGCTATAATGGCTGAGAGAAGGCAGTGTCCTCAACAACCTTGTCAATCTGACCACGTGGACCTCATTACTCTAATGAGCCACAGAAGCACATAAGGAACTACTTGGGCTTTGGAGAGGAGAAAGAGATGGACACTCTTGTGCACACATGTAGCTATTTTGCATTTAATTATGTTTCTGGGTGATCTCAAGGTCTAACCCCATGTGGAGTACCTTCTGGTTATTTGTTCTCAAGAGTACGTAAGTGAATAATGCAGGGCTATGATCAAAATAACCGTTTGTGCTCATCTCCCTGAAAAGAACAGAAAGACTGTTTGTGGCAACCGTTGCTGGCTACATACTTGGGAGCGGCCTGGGTTCCTGCTTCTGTTTCAGCCGCAAGGACTGATATCTGCAAAACCCAATTCACATAGCTCTGTAACATTATTGTATTGGGTAGCAGAGTGAGAATCTTTGTAACTGAGAGGAGATGGAGTTAGCTCCACCATTTCTCTCCCCTCCTTTTCGTTACGTAGTCTTGCCTGAACACCCAAGTGGAAGCTCAAGCCTGTTGTGAATACCAGCCTGATGTTAATCTTGGGCAGGAGACTGACATGCCAGGAGATAAGCTGGTTCAGAGGAGAGAGGCAGTGGGTAGGATTGGCGCTCTGAAGGCACTGCAGGCCATGCTTCTTGGCTAACCTGGGTGCCCATTTCTTGCTGAAGAAGAGACAGCAAGGCAGGTCTGTCCCTGTGGGGTAGACGCTGACACCTGCCACTCCCTGTGAAGTGCTGAGGATGAGTTCAATGTGGGCTAGCCCTCCATGTCTTAGTAAGATGTCACCGAAACATCTGATACTTGCATCAGGGAATTGAGGTCCATCTCTCAACTGCAGAGGGATACCTATTTTAATCTAGTATTTTTTTTTTTGCCATAATGCAGACTGTGAGGAGCACTAACTGTAAGGCTACCTTGTGTCTCTGCTAAGCATATGGATCATCTGGGAATAATATCTAAAGAGAGATATAAATTCCCTAGATCTCATCAAGAAAATGATAGCTCTTCGCTGATGTGGCAACGAGAAAAGTTTCCAGTGTATCTTGAACAGGTGAAGGAAACAATTATCTTAGCTGATCCTGTAGCTGCATTAATGTTTGTGTATATTTATGGGACAGAGTATACTAGATTAGCTTCATGACCGTCAGGAGCAAGCCTGCCATTCTAGAGCCTCTTCATCAATGTGCCTTTCACGCTTCATGAGATTAGCAGCCACTGAAAATAGGAAAAAGGAATTTTGCTTTCTTCTGTCTTAGAAGAGACCCATCACACCATACTCCTATTTTGTCTTGGCTCAGAAATGGCTTTGGTCCTTAGCAAAACCAGAGAGCCAACAGGTCTTTTTAAAGAAGCTCCACTCTCGTGAGGATCTAAGGGAAAATATCCTTTTTGCGTGTTTAGTCACACACATCAAAGGCAACAACTGTTTCAGTCTTCATTTGCATTGTGCAGGCATTAGATGTGGTCCAGTTACGCAGAGCTCTGCGTGAGAAGGCAAAAGCGCCAGCACTCTTCAAGCTTTGACAGAGATGAGGAGAAAACTCGGCCAGGCAAAGAATATATCACTCTTCCGAGGCAATTTCAGTTTTTAAAAGGACAGAGCAATTTCTTTGGTTTCTTGGGAGACTCTTTACAGCAAAAGCTCCTTGACATCCTGATTCTGAGGCAGCGTGCTGTAGGTCAGGCGGTATATATACTGTAAGGGATCTGTACAGCTGCAAACCATCACAGTTTTTCTCACAGTGTGTGACAGCTCGTCACAAACTCATTCCCTGTATGATCTGCAGGACTCCCTCAAACTTCTTATGTCTTGTTGGCAACGGTAACTCGGTTCTCTTTGCAGATCACAAATCCTCACCTCATTGGCTGTGTGCAGTGCCAAGAATGGCTTTTTCTCCCTGAGCATCGTGCTGTCCACCCCAAAATACTCCTGTTGTGGAAGAGGACCTACAGAACTTTGACTTTTCAGCAGTATGGAAAAAATGGGGGAAATAACCTTTGCAGCCCTAGTGCTGTTGTTTAGGTCAGTTAAATAGCATGGTGCTTTGTCTGTGATTTTGAAAAGGAATTAGGGTGTGCTCCCCTCCCAGCAGCTTTTAGGATCATCGCAGCTGGGCAGACCCGATCAGAACACGTGGGGAAATGCAGGTTCAGTGCTGAGGTTATCCAAAGATGGTAAAACCCCCTGCGTTTCCAGATGCTCCCTTTGTAAAAAAAAAACAAATCTTGAAAATTTCTCTGCTTGAGGTTTTGTTTCCTCACTTAAGAAGAAACTGCAGCTTTTGAGTTTCAATTCAAATATGGTATCTCTGAAAATCTTTGTCCAATAACGGTACACTAGACCACCGGTGACAGAAGAGCCCGTGAGCGACTGTGGAGCCGTGGAGGTGACACGCAGGGCTAGGCGTGCCGCGGGCCCTCTCTGCTTTTCCCCCCGTGTCGCCCCTCACTGCGGACTGGCGCAGTGGGAGAC
>NW_009604108.1:0-4878 GCF_000690535.1 Cariama cristata
TATAACTATATATAAAAAGATCAGAGGAAGTTCATCTAGCCCATTTCCCCATCTCATAGTTTATATTAACTCCCACATGGGCCAGAAAAACTTTTTTTTTTTTTTGGACTTCATCAATGACCCTGCTTTAAGCATGAGGTTGGACCAGATGCCATCTTGAGGTCCATTTCATCCTGGATTCCCCTATGATTTGTAAAATGCTGATACATACACAGACAAGGAAGCTGTTATAACTTCACATTAAAACAAAACCTTGTAACCCCTTTCTAAAAACCCAAGGAATTTTTAAACTTAGACTGAAAGAAGACATAAAAGGCAGTGTCTATCTCTTGAGATTTATTAAATCCAGCTATTTGCTCCTTCTGAAGCATAAGCATTTTGACAAGTGCTACGATCATACATTATTCCTTCCTCTAGGCTTTGAAACTCAGACTGTATATGGAACAGACACACAAGGAAGGGGGACGGAAGCATACAGAGACCAGCTCTGGGAAAAGTCACATAGCGTGCTTAATGCTGAATCCTAGAAAACATATGTGTGCATATGGAAAGGCAGTGCTAGAACATGCAAATGAAGGCCGGCTGTGCTCCACTAAATTAAAAAAAGAGGCTGTGCTATCCAAATCTGTTACGCTACTGTTGTGCTATACCAGTAACAGTACTCCTCATGGACCACATACTTCCATACTGAAAAAGATCTGCTCCAATGTGATCTGTTGGGCACCACTATAGCATTTTCTCAATGTTAACAGGTCTACTATCTTCACATTCCTGTCTCTAAAAATTCAAACAGTTCAGTTATACCCTAGATGGTTACCAGGGGGCATTGCCTTCTTTTTCATTCTTACCTTCTCTCCACTAGAGTAGAAGAAATAACGCAATCGGACAATGTTACAATGATCCAACTTTCTCATAATCTGGAGCTCTCGGTTCTGAAACAAGAGAAAAGCAAACAATCAGAAAAACTATTTTCTCACAAAGTTAAGAGTACTGTAATGCCCACCTTAATATACAGATACAGGAGCTGACAAACCGAAGAACTAAGGTTGGAAAGAGGAAACAGCTTTCATAGGTTTATTAGTCTTTATTCCAATTACTTTATCTCTGAGAATACAGACATCTTTGAGTACATTTCCCCTCTAAAATAAAGGTCCACAAATCCATCACAAACTCCCAAGAATCATCTACTTACACTACCAAAGTTTAAGTGGTAAAAGGCAAGAAGATATCAACTTTCCATTTTTATTTTCTGATCTTACAATAATACAACATACCAGCCAGAACTGTTGGAAGCCTATCCCCCTTGAATACTGCAAAAATAATGTAAGCAATGTAAAAGCAAACATAACATTTCCATCTACATGTCTGCCCTCCTCAACACTGCAAAAGGGGTTTGTGATGGAAGATCACTTCCTGTACCATTCTCTTTGCAATATGAACAAAAAGCACCTGAAATTGAGTAGGCAACTCTGTTCCCACTTTTGTGCAACCAAGGTTTATTCTGTCTGCCTAAACCTGGTTAAAAGTGTTATTTTCCCATTTTATATCAACCTGAAAAAGCTGTTAAAATAAAATCAGTTCATCGCATGCATGATAAAACAGGGACTTTACTGCATTGTAACTGAGCCCTAAACAAATGATGGATCTTGTAGCCCGACGGATAAAAATGAGTGAAATGTTGAATTGCAGGTATGAATAAAAAGAAGCAAGTAAAATTAGCACAGGTATGTTTGTTATACTTCATTCCACAGTTGTTGCTACAGTACTCCTTTCTCTTACGGCCACATTTACACACCACTGTTTTTCCTTCCTTAAGTTCTCTACAATCTGCAACTTCAAAAATGGAAGGTATTCCAATTTTTAATTGGATCACCAGGTTGCTAATCATACGTCTTAACTAGCTAGTACCAATACACTAAACCAATACACTGGTCCTACTAGCAACATTAACTCTGGCCAACTTCAGGAATATCTGGGAAGAAAATTCTTCAGCCACCACACATTTTCATACTTAAATGCACAAAGCTAACACCTTTGTGCAGTGCTGCTGTTGAAATAAAGATTTCATATTCTATGTATCAGAGGGTCACGTATCGTGCCTATCACTACAATTAAAGCTTAAGGAACTCTGCAAGAACCACTCAGAGCTTCTAATGCGAATACAGCTGTGAACTCTGCTTTCAATTCCTCTAAGCCATGTAGCCTTAAAAAAAAAAAAGGTGTTAGATAGGATGCAGTATTGTTAATCCTATCATCCCCGCCACCCGCTGACTGAAAAAATACTTCAGTATTAGCTAGTTCCTTACAAACACGAGTGACATCTCACAGAACTACCAGTTGGCAATCATCCAGCTAGTAGTTAAGGAGAAAACAAGTCCTTCCCTGAGCCTGCCTGGCTTCTGAACAGATTAAAGCCTAAGTCCGTTAGGTGCACACCAAGGCAGGCCTGTTCTGTCCTGAAGGATGAAGAGAGAAAGTAAGAGAAAGCAGGGAGAGACTTTTGAGGCTTTCATGTATCTCCTGCAATCCCATGGAGTGAATTTATGAAAGAGGAATACAGGCTTCATCACATAACCTCATCGACATGCCTCACATCTCACAGAGAAAAGCGTTCTCCTGGTAGGAACAGGAGCTCCAATATTCTCCATTACTCATTCTTCATCAAATCCTATAAAAAAAGAAGTCAATTTTGAGAGTCACGGCTGGGGTTCTTGTGATGCATGTCACAGTTCAGACTTCAGACCAACAGAAAGACCTCATCCTCTCATCCAAACCACATGCCGCTGCTGGCTCAGTGGTGTCTCCCTGGACCTTAAAACCTGGGGCAGATTTCAACCAGTAAGCCAAAAAAGGGATGGCTCTAGATCCCATCAGTCGCTGAAACATCAGTTATGACAAGAGAGTAATTTCTCCAGTTGGTTTTTACAGCTCTTAGTGTACAGGACTGAACCTAACACTGCAAGTTCCAGCATCTCAACCAAATTCCTGGAATTACTGGAAGAAACATGAATACACTACCATCAATGTGCAAGTACTATTTTGGCAATATCTCTACTAGCTCCTTAAAACACCCATATATACTCCAAGTCAAGTTACTGTTTCTTGTTATATAGTATGTATATGCTGACTAGATGCACTGGAAAAAAATAAATCAGCACAAGTTACTCCAATGCTAGGCTGAAATTATATTTATACTTGGGTATTTCACCCAGCACAATGCTGACTGGATGCACTGGAAAAAAAACAAATCAGCACAAGTTACTCCAATGCTAGGCTGAAATTATATTTATACTTGGGTATTTCACCCAGCACAAGCACAGTTTGTGCCCACTTTGATGCCTTCCACTCTGATCCATCTCATTCGGCTCTCTGCCTGATCATCTGCTGCAGCTGCACAAACAGTGCTTCAAGAGGTGCTAATATCAGGGATAACTCATAACACAGTAACCTATATCTCACATCCTGTGACTAGACAGAAGGAAACAAATTTAAACTGTCATCTTAGTCAAATATTCACCTCTGCTATCTTAAAACCAAGCTGACTTGTAATCAGCACTCCCTGGTGGAGTTAAAACTGGAAATACTCAAACAGTTGCAAAACTCGAATTGGATGTGGAGGGGGAAGAGCTACTGATGTTCATGTAACAGACTGATGCTGTAAAGAATTCATTTTTTCCTCAGATGAATACTTCAAGTAGTCTCATTTTACTATGTGTTTCCCTGTATATATCTTAAATAAGTAACAGCCTTTTCACATTATAATACATGCTGTTAATTACCAGTGCACAAATGCACTGGAGGGTGAAGAAAAAAATCAGATTGTAAGCAGGGAACCTTTAGTGAAGTGAACAGTGATAGATGTCCTACATGAAGTACAAGAAAGAAAATGCATGTCTAAATATAATGCAAACTAAAACCATTTCAAAGCATACTGATGAGAAAGGCTGACAGTGCATGATCAAAATATAGGGTGGATGAAAACAAAGCTCATGCTTATCCTTAACTCAACATTTTTGTCTTCGAAGAGACATGGATGTAAAGTCAAAGACTCAAAGAAGAAGTTATTCTTCTTTCCCGTTCTCCCACCCATTCACACGAAGAGAAGCATTTAGTTTTCTTACTGAATGAGAGTACCAGGCCTGGTAAGCACTGAAGAAAGTAATATCCTTCAGCACCAGCCTCACCGCAAGAGGGGACCCAGCAGACTTCTGTTCACACCAAAACACAGAGCTCCTGCAGCACACGTTCCTTCGAGAAGCCGCAAACCAATGGGATTATGAACTGATTACTCAAAGTTTCTGTTGCAGTTTGATTTTTATCTAAAATAGATTTCTTTATCCAGAAGGCAAGAGGCTGCTGACACACAATTCCAGAAGACTGCTTTACTACCAGGGCATTTGAGCCCTTGGCTAACTACTGAGGCAAACCCAACATGACAAAACTCTGTTCATCACTTCTGAAGACAACTTTCCTAGCCTAGACTGTCTGTACCTGTTCATTATATTGGAGAAATCTGGTTGCTCATCAAGGTTAAAGATTTGGTCAAAGATTGTCAAGACAACATCAGATTTATAACTTCAAAGCATAGCCAATAAAGCTCATGCATGAAGACTCATGTCCTCTCTCCAGAGTCCCAACCCCAGTTCCTCATAACTGTGCTAATGCCGCAGTTGATATAAAACCACCAAAGCAAGATAATTTCTGCCTCATGACTATAATCTGCTATTACAGACTAGGATAACCATTGCGCACACACACACTCCCTTCCTTCCCTTTCCAAAGATTTCTAGAGCTGTACCAGTTTGCATTCATCACCCCTAACCCAGATGTTTGCCCTTTTATTTTTTTTCTCCCCGCTCCCCCCTCCACTGCCCTTCC
>NW_009604109.1:0-5921 GCF_000690535.1 Cariama cristata
TATTAATAAATATAAATTAATATCTATTAATAAATATCTAAATACTGAAACGCTGCATTATTTGCGCAATTTTAAGTGTAGCTAGGTTCATTTGAACTAATAAAACTGTTTCTCTGTATGTGTAACTGCCTTTTCACTCTGAATAAATACTGATAGCCACAACAGTCCTACAATATTAAATCCAACACTGAACGTGAGTAAATTAAAGACGTGAGTTCTGTAGGCATCTGATAGGCACATACTCCAATCAGTAAAATAATTCTGTATTTTCAGGTGTCTATTAAAATTAACAGAAGCTGGGACCTTTAGCGTGTCACAGGGTAGGGATCCAAATTTCCAGACAAAATGCTTGGTTAATAGCTGGAGGCTGTCTCTTTTATAGCGCTTGACCAAAGAAAGTACCTCTTCTACATTGTAAAACAGTGGAAGAGACATGGGCAATTAGCACAAGCAAAACATTTTCACTTGATAAGTCAGTCTGGGTGGTTTTTTCTGCCCCATCAGCAGTGTTTGAAAACAAAGGAGACGCAGCAGCCCCAGGAGACAGCTTGTCTGCCCAACCGTTTTTCTGGGGAATCTCTTAATTTGTTTTAGAAAGCACATAGCAAACCTTCTAGGTGTCAAAATTTAATATGCCACATAGCATGCTGCAGCAGCTGACACCGTGGGACACGTGAAAGGCTATGCCAAATCGGGGTCTTTAGGGAACATACTTCTATGCTTTGTCTCCACCTCCCTGGGTAATCACAACAATCCCTTGAATAGGCAATAAGAGCTGGTCTTGTCTCGAGTGATTTGATAAGCAGTTGATAACCAACAGTTCATTAAGCTCTTGGGATATATAAGCCACAAGGTTTTCAGCGTGCCCCTGTGTTTGGGGGGTTTGACAGCTCCCTGCTCAGCAGCCCCGGAGTCACTGGAAGATGCTCTTGACTGCAAAAATACTTGTTTTTGCTGTAAGTGGTTTCCTAAGAGTGGCAACAGGCTTTGACATTGGATTATCCACGAAATGTGTAGTGATACCCAAGGAGATGGATATGTGCCACAAGATTGGATACTCTGAAATGAGGCTTCCCAACCTGATGGGACACACCAGCATGGCAGAGGTTATCCTAAAATCCACCACCTGGCAGCACCTTGCGCACACCGACTGTCACCCTCACGTGAGGACATTCCTGTGCTCCCTGCTTGCACCCATCTGTTTAGATACGTAAGTACCACAGAACAGTACAAAACTCCAGCCTGTATTTGTCAGAACAGGGATCAAAGGAAATGCATGTTTGTCATAATCTAAAGGCGACCTCCACTTTTTCTGAAATAATTCTGTTAACTTTTTTCTTGTACTCATCAGAAAAAAAGTACTGAAAACATGTTCCACTTCAACTTTAGCTTGCCATGGGGAAAATGAATGCTGTTGTCAAAGGATATATTTGATTTTGTTGCAACTGAAACTTTATTCTTGTTAATTTAGGTTTGAAGCGCCTATTGCGAATAGAATTACGCTCACGCTGAAGCTTTTCTCAGGTTGTAATAAAAGCATTTTAAAAACTGTGACTTAATCCTGTAAACTCAGTCCAGTCCATATACAGACCACTTGCATAGTTTGCACAGCTGCCACTTCTAGAATTATATTATTATTGCAGGATGTTAAATATCAGCGAAGATGATGTACTTTGCACAGAAATCACTGTTGCAATAGTTTCTGTTATCACTGAGTGAGTTGAACTGATTCAGCCTGGTATTTCCCCCGGCGACAGGTTTATCCATCCTTGTAGGAGTATGTGTGTTGCTGTCCGTGACAGCTGCGCCCGTGTGCTCGCCTGCCACGGACACTCCTGGCCTGACAGTCTGGACTGCGACCGATTCCCTGCGGACGAGGACATGTGCCTGGCATCTCTTACAACGGAATACAAATACTTGGACAAAGGTAGCTGGAAGATGGCAGAGGGGAGGGTGTCTGTTACCTGTGTTCCTGGGAATCACGGAGATACAAGGGACACCGTTCCTGGACAGTCTGTGATCTTGTAAATGGAGTCCTATCGACCTGCACTGCTTCACCCTGTTCACGCAGACGGCAGGGGAAAGTGCTAGTACTTGCAGTGCAAGCTGCAGCAGACCTCAGATGGTGTAAATCAGCATCGCTTCAAAAAAATAGAGGGTAGATAGTCTATGCTTAGATAGTGGAGGAATGCAATTATCACCCTGCACGGCTATGGGCAGTATCGTACCCACGACAGCACACGGTGTTTGATTTATTTTGAGGTCTCCTTATAGACTTATCAATGGCCCTCATCACGGCTAAATTTACATAGACAATAAAATGGTTTTCAGATCAGCTTAGAAAAGTTGGGATTTTCCTTAGGGAAACCTGAGTTATCATGACATTAAAGTTCAAATCTTCAAATGCACTCAGGCTCATTAACTTCTGCAGAAAACTGTAGGAATCAGTTGCTGCTAGCACACCCAAATTCATATATGCACAACCCTAGCGCAGCTGCACCCACAGTCACTGACAGAATCCCTTTCAGAATCACTGACCCAACCCCTTTCCCACCCACTATAACCACATTAAAAATAATACTGCATTTGGCTGATAATTGAGCTTGGGAGTCTGAACACCGACTGAATGTGTGTGGGAAATGAAACTCCTTTTCATCCCGACCATGTTTCCAGAGACGTGTGTAGACTTTTTACGTTATCACTGACCAATTGTGTATTTTCTCTGTCATCCCTGTGGTTAAACATCGGGCTCTTGGCTTTGGCAGCAGAAAATGAAAACAAAAGATTCTAAAAGATAACAATGAGACTTTGTCATTTCTTACCAGTCCTACCAAAGCCCGCCTGCCAGACCTGCCCAGCAGTGGAGGAATTCTTTACACACACAAGAGTTCTTGAAGTTTTCTGTGACAGTAACTTTGGTAAGTCCTTGGTAATATGGCTGCTATTAAAAAGACTAACAAGTCTCCTTCTAAAATGCTTTAAAATTAGGATTACAATAATTGACAGTTTCTGCTGAGATTTCAAAGGGTTAAGAGTTTGGCTGCGGATTGAACTTTAGGTTGTTTTTCAGAATATGCTCTTTCTGATGAAAATGTAAGGAGGATTTATTTTGAATGAAAGATTTATGAATGATCTAGTTTACAACCAAATAACTCCTCTGTTCTTGCCTAGATGGCTACATTGTAGTACAACATGCTTTATGGAAAATATTTCTGGCAAAAGCAGCCAAATAAGCAGGTTTGCCTTTTATTAGTGGTTAAACCCAAAGCAAAGCTTTGGCGTTTTACCAGTGAACAGTGTGTCCTTGTTACTTGTGTGCATGAGTTTTTCGTGATACATAGCTTACTCAAAAAGAGACTCAGAAAATCGTTATCAGTAAAAGAAGTTCTTACCTTGTGTTGTCTTATTGGAGTGACAGGCAATACTTTTGAGTTTGCCCTAGAAACTTCCTGCAAAGCCCTTTGACGTCAGTGCAGAGACTCTCGGTGACTTTGGCTGGCTTTAGATCAAGCGGTATAGAGAAATTTCATGCTAAAAAGTGTTGGTGGAGTCAAGTGGGGTAGGTAGAAGCCTGTAAGGAAAAGGGAATATCCAGAAGGCTGATATCAGCAAGCATTACTAGCTGGTTTTGCCTAATTCCATGAAAAAAAAATTCTTTACTACATAACCTTTATTTTTTAACAATGTTTTAAAATGTATACTGCTGCTGGAGAAGGCCTCATCATACTCTACTAGTACAAATTATCATAGTATTTTTAAGGAATCATCCTGCTTTCATTGGTAGTGTTTCTTTCTGCATTTGAGTAAATGGAGTGACTTACATGTTTCCTTTTTTTTCCTTAGCAGTGAAAGTAAAGCTGTCCAAGAAGAGGACAGTATTTGGTGACCAAGAGTATAACATTGAATGCCAGGTGGAATTCATTACCCAGGGCTCACTCTTGCCTTATGAAACTCGGAGTATGATACAACAGTGGCTGCTTATCAATGAAAACTGTACGCAGAGGATGACTCTGACCCATCGTCCCGTGGTGTATCTTCTTGTGGGGAATATTAAAGAGGGCACAATTTTAGTAAACCAGGTTTATCGTTGGCAGAGGAGGGACTCCCAGCTGACTTTGGCCACTCAGAAGTGGAGATACCATAAATGCTTGTAAATATTTATCATATTGTTTGTAAAAAGATGATTATACTTCTCATGTCAAACCCATCTTGTAAATAGGAATGTATTATAAGTGGAATGTAAAGTCTTAATTCCCTTTTAAATTGTATTATAAGTTGAACTTAAACCCTGGTGTTATCATGCCTCCTTTCTGCAGTGTTAGAGCTATTCACATCAAGTTTGAACTCAGCCAACCATGTATAAATGTTTCTTAGAGTTATTGCAAAAAAAATTTGTAATGTCTGCAAAAACTGGCATAAAACAGTTTTAATCCACCTGACTACCTTTAATGTATTTTTCTGTACCACCCACTCTGCCATTTTCTCCAGTTACCTAAACTTTCCCTTGCTTAATGTTTCATTAATCCATCTCATTTTCTCCCATTAGAGTATTTTAAAAGAAGGCAGCCATCTGCTGGTCGCTTTTGCCGGAATCAAAGTGGAATAAATAGGAATAAGTAACTGTAAACAGCACATGGTTGGCCCCAGCCACCAGAAGATTTGGTTACTGGGCATCATTTTACAATGGCAGAGCTGACAGCGTCTCAGTGGTAACACCTGAGAACATAGGCTAAATGCAGGTTTTGAAACTTTTTATTCCTGCCTGACCATTTTGAATGTAACACGGTTCAACTGGAATCTAAATCAGGTCCCCGCTACTGAAAGGTCCCTTTTCATTTGCAGACACATTACAAAAGTCAATGTATAAACTTTCCCGGTTGTCTAAGTAAGTGGTCTGCAGGGAACTAATGGAGTGATGATAGTCAAGAAATGCAAAATATTACAGTGGCCACATGATCACCATCCTCATTGTCAGTCCAATACACTGACATTAAAGACATTCTGTACATGAAGATGGACAGAACTTGACTTAGTTTTATAAATACGTATAATAGACACAAAACCAGCTAACTGATAATACATAAATTAGAAATTATTTCAGTAATACATTGTCTATTGGGGTCATATTTTCTTGAAACAAATATAGGAAAAGTTTATGATCAGTAGCTTTCTAAAAATTCCATCTATGATGACCTGCGTTCCCGATATGTCCCACACAAGTGCAGGTTTGTATGCATGTTCCTGACGACACCTGCTCCATCACTTTCTACCACGAACTGGAAAACTAGTAGAAACTGAGGAAAAAAAAGTTGAAACAACCTATATTCAGTGTATATTGTATAATGAAGTCACTGCTTAGAAAAAAGTAGGTTATTCAAAAGCTGAGTTGATTTGATCCTGCTGAGTCTGTGCTGGTCCCTGCAGGAAAACGGGTAAATATTTAAAGCCGGTCATTGCTTTAGGCCTGCCAGCTGCTCCAGGAGGGCTGTGGGGGGTGATGTGCAGCCCGGCAGGCAGTGACCCTGACCCACCTGGGACGTGAGGGGAAGCCTCGGCACCTGGGCTGGCTGTGAAGGGACACGGTGTCTGGCGGTACCTGCTGGGAACGAGACTTGTTACCCTGCAAAAATGAAGGCGTAATCATTTTAGTTCAAGTTTTTATTTGGTTTCTCTTTATATTAGAGGATAGCATACAGGCCAGGGTTGGGGGCTGTTTTGCTGTTGGATTTGTTATATACTAAAAACTTAACAACACCTGTGGTTGAGCTATCTTTGGCATGAAAATGTAATTCAAATGCTCAGGCCTAATTCAGAGAGCTCTGGCAAAGTAAAAGCTTTTCTTTGTATTTACTTTAAGGCCTCCCATTATACACCGGAGAAAGGTACAGCGGCACTAGTGCCGCCGAAAACTGAATTTGGGA